>NC_133330.1:250595855-250788355 GCF_042186555.1 Aquarana catesbeiana
TATCTATTGTACCAGACCAGATGATTTCTTTTCGTCGCCCCCGTTTGGGCGTTTCACCCCTCGTCTTGGCTGTCAGGCTGTTTGAGGTTCTTGAACCATTTATATTACTCGTTTCATCTTCATGTATTATTATTAATTACTGTATATTAATTACATCAATTTTATCCAATTTGTTAGCCACAACTGACTCTGCTCCTGAAGAAGCGTCTAGACACGTGGAACATGTAGAACATTTTCTGAGCATTTTCTTGATATGAAGTTATCTGTTGTTGAATTGCTGTCCAGCCACGCCCTTGGATATCTACTCAACTTTTGGATAAGTTATCCTTGTATATCCGA
The DNA here is from genome assembly GCF_042186555.1 of Aquarana catesbeiana. Taxonomy (NCBI): domain Eukaryota; kingdom Metazoa; phylum Chordata; class Amphibia; order Anura; family Ranidae; genus Aquarana; species Aquarana catesbeiana. Next base: position 250,596,195 of record NC_133330.1, read on the forward strand.
GGTTCCATGTATGTAGAGGTGGTTGTTGTATAGCAACGATCATATAGAATATTTGTTGTACCTTAATGTTTGTGGTCTTTTTTACAATTAATGTATAATTATGTGTTTTTTCAATAAACTATTTTTTATAAGAAAATTGGTGTTACTGTGCCTACAAAGTCCAAAAAAAGTCCCTCTATTTTTTTCTTTGCATTATCATTTATAGGACGTGGCACATTTTTATATTTCCATGTATCCACAGTACCACTCTGTGTTATGATACATCTCCTTAAGAACTAACTGTCAATCTCCCTCTGTCTGGGGGTCCATGCAAGATCTCCCCTCGTGGAGTTTCAATGATCATGAGAACTGTGAGGAATCAGCCCCGAACTACACAGGTGAATCACAGGAGAATCTTGTCAATGATTGCAAGGCAGCTGGGACCATAGTCACCAAGAAAACAATTGTTAACACACCAAGCCCTGAAGGACTGAAATCCTGCGGCCCCCTGCTCAAAAAAAGCACATATACAGGCCCGTCTGAAGTTTGCTATTGAACATTTGAATGATTCAGAGGAGAACTAGGTGAATGTGTTGTGGTCAGATTAGACCAAAATCAAGATCTTTGGCATAAACTCAACTCGCCGTGTTTGGAGGAGGAGGAATGCTGCCTATGACCCAAAGAACACCATCTCCACCGTCAAACATGGAGTTGGAAACATTATGCTTTGGGGGTGTTTTCCTGCTAAGGGGACAGGACAACTTCACAGCATAATACAGAGAAGAAATACCGCACTGAAAACTAAACAAAAATAATAATGCAAATAAAAATTAAAAATAAAATAAAAAAGCTGCAGCTCAATTTTGCATGATATATGCAAACACAGTATATAGAAAAAGAAAAAGGAGGCTGCGCTGCAAAAAAAATATAAAAAAATTAAACAAACATAATGTGACAACTTCACCGCATAAAAAGAATCATGGAAGGGGCCATATATCTTGGGTAAGAACCTCCTTCCCTCAGCCATTGAAAATGGGTCATGGATGGGAATTCAAGCACGATAATGACCCAAAACACAGGGCCAAGGCAATAAAGGAGTGTCTTCACTCATACATGGGTTTTAACTTTGATATTTAAAGAAACTTTCAGTAAATAACTATATTCAGTATACTATTCAGGCTGGGTTCACACCTATCCGAATTGAATTTGCATAGCAGGAGAATATAACCAACTCTCTATGGAGCCAGCTCACATGTCTATAGGGCGGCTGCAGGGCACACTGCAAGGAAACGCTGTGCGTCTTTGCCTCCGTTTCAGGGCCGAATGCAGGCAAAGATTCTGCCCTGATTCATCCCTGAAACGGAGAACAGGGATGGACAGTGTTGCTGTGTGATCCATGGCCGGTTTAGGTGTGAACCAAGCCTTAGTAGTATTTAGTAACGTATTTACATTCACCTGGGAATTTACTAATGTTTTTGCCCAAAAGGTAGAAATCCTCTTGCACTTGATTCCTTATCTCCATACTTGTCCTTTTGTAAAAGATACCACAGAGTGTCTTGGCCATGGATATTTGATTCAATTTATAATCAAATGACCTACTAAAAGAATGAAACACAAGGATATATCATTCAGAGATTCAACAATGAAAACACAGCATCTATTTTGTCAAGAAGATTGGATCAACAGGGACAAAACAACTTCATTCTCTCAGGGCAGTAAGGATTTTCATTGGCGTACTCGAAAGATTTTTGCAGGATGACACTGATGATATTACAATTCTATTTCAAGGATCTGGAGGTTTGTTGCTGCGAAAGCGGAGAATACAAACCTGTTTTTCATCAGCTAGGCTGGCCTGACAAATTAAGTCTGCAGAGTCATTAGATTAAGATAAGAGCTTATCTCCTAGCTTGACATTTATTCATAGTTTTTACACTGCTCAGCTGGTAATTAGAGCTGTTGAGATTTTAACACTGCTTTGTCCGGTCATTCAACAAGTTCAACTCTGTCTGTCTTATTAGTTTTTCCTTAATGAAAACAAATGCAAGGGGATACAAAATAATTAGCCTAGGGGGATTCTGGGTAATTCCTGACAGTGTTGTCATTGATTACAAGTTGACCAAGTATCTTGTGAATATGTTCATGGTTTAAATCAAGTTCCTAAAGATATCACCCACTTCAACAGATAACACACTTAGTCTTCTGTCTATTTACCTTAGGGGTCTCTCTTCAGTTTCTTTCATATGGCTCACATAATCAGAAATGGAGAAGTAATTATTCACTGTAACTTGAAAGAGTTTTAAAACATTACCATACTTGCTTAAGTTTGGTTTCATAATTGGGAAATTCCACTTGATGTCCATGATCTATGTGCCCAGTTTAAAAACCCGCAATTCAAGATTGGACAGTATTCTGTAGAGAAGAAAGTGATAAGAAAACTGATATTGAAGTTATTAAAGTGATTGTAAAGTCTTGTTTAAAAAAAATAACATCATCTCATACTGCCCGCCCCGCATCAATGCTCTCATGCGGCTCCTCGCTGTGTGAAAACAGATTCCTTGTTCAGCAGTGCAGATTGCCTGCCCCCCCGGACAGCTAATCAGGAATGGCAGAAGGGTGGAGCCAGAGAGTGACAGACGGTGGAGTCCTGTGACTCTGCCAGGTGAGACCGGCTGCAGTGCAGCATGAGGAGGGAGACACCCTGCTACATCCAGAGGGGCGATCCCACAGAGATATGACTTAATCAGTGACAGGTGAGCTGTGTGTTAGAGTACAGGTGAGCTATGTACTGGGACTTGTAGTTCACTCCCTCAGCTGTCTGCCTGACATACCACAAGGGGCGCTCCACTCACTCAGCATCTGGTGACAGGCAACGTGACAAGTGACAATCCACATCTTGTGGCAGTAAGCGTGGCAGGCGATGTGGCAAGTGACATTCCGCATCTGGTGACAGGCAGCGTGGCAAGTGACTATCCACATCTGGTAGCAGGCGACAGTGGAATAGAATAGAAATAATGCACTTCAATCACCCTGACACCATATCAAGCATGGTGCCGGGATGATTGAAGCACTAACACCGGCCATTGCCAGTGAAAAATCGTCACCACCCCCCCTTCCCCGATCCTTGGCAGGATTTTCTTCCACGCAGCCGATCCCCAGTGCCAAAAAGGTTGGGGACCACTGCTTTAGAGCATGCAAAAGAAAGGGATTGGCCCCTGAACTGCTGACAGCAGGCGAATCAAGCAAGTCAGACAGGGAGCACTATCATTTTAAAATTCCGGCTGAAAGACCCCCAAGATGCACCCACTAATTCTACTAATTAGTGAGAGAAACTAGGAAAGAGAAAGCCTTTTAGCAATAGAAAAACCAAGACTGCCAATACTGTAGGTGTAGGACTTTCTCTGGGAAAGGAAACGTTTCTGTCATATTCTGTTCAGGTGGAAGAGATGTTTCTTGGGAAGAGGACAGTGAATTTAATTTTGAAATTAAGATAGATGAAGCTTCAAGTGCAATCCGATTCTAAGACATGAAATTCACTAGCCCAGACAGTGTAGGCCCAGTTGGAGTTGCATTAGATAGTGATTTAGGTAGTGCAGGATCAGGTGGAAATGTAATAATTTCTCACTGGGATTCAAAATACAGTTGTTTAAGTGGTAAAAACTCAGAAAGAATTGCAGCAGGTTCAAATGGATAAGCTACAACGTTTCACCTATATTCAGAAGGCTGTGATTGCTAGATTGGGTGGTACTGGTCATTTTGCCAGGAAAAATTGTTCGTCTGTGTAGAGGATGGACACTTTAAGGCCCAATGCCCGAAGAAGAGACCACCCTGGATACTGTATAGGAAATAATAAATTCTTTGCAGGTAATACAGTGTCCAGAGGAATTTGGGTGTCTGACCACAACAGCTAGCTAAAACCCAAATTGTGAAATTGAGAAGGAGAGGTTTGAGACATTAAATAAAGCCTCTTTCCATACCTGAAAGAGACAATCAAAAAAAAAAAAAAAAAGAGCTTCTCTCAGCATTGGGTTCTACTGTTTCTAGTCCTAGAAGGGAAAGATGGTGTTATTTACCAGTTTTGCTTTTAACTAAGCTTACACTTTACTACACTAAAGATCTGGCCATATTTTGATTTGTAACAAGACATTTGCTGCTGAAAGTGATCTTTTAGATTGTTCAGGAAAAAATATAAAAAGATAGTATATAGAACAAATACCATATTTATTTATTCATTGTGTCCAAAAAAAAATAAATATCCACATTCGAATCCTAGGCATGGAAGAATTGTAAGAGGAACTGTATTTATGGTATGAATGCTGATAGTCATTAGAAGGGCAAGGCTGAGTCTATAAATTTCCCATGACAATGTGAAAAATTGGGAAATTTTCCATAATCTACAGAATTAACAGCGATTGTAAAATGAATTACAGAGTTTATGATTTTTCTCAGCATCCTAATTGTATCAGATTTTTCAGAGAAGTGGCGCTGTCATTTAATACACAGTAGCTGATTTGCTAAAGATTAGTGTGAAAGAATAATGGAAAATGAGTTGCTAATATTAAGGATATATAAGAATAACAAAAAAAATTACCACTCCATCTGGCAGCAACATGTTAATCTTTAATTAATAAATTATGCTATTAATAGAGAAACATGCCTTCAGCTTTGCCCCGGAGCACAGTGACTTTTTCCCTCATTATCCACATTTTAAATAGCCGCACCCTACATACTTAATGTTTAATTATTTCAACCAACAAATGGACATTCCTGAATAGATGAACAGATAAGACGGAAATGAGTTTGGATTGTGTGTACTCCTACAGAAATCTCTGACTGGTTACACATGGAAAGTGTTCTTGGTACCAAAGACAACAAATTAGTGGAGAAGCTGTTTGATCTCAAAAACCGCTACAAGTCTTTCCTGATAAGCACAAGACCTTAAAATGAAAGTGTTTATAGAACTTCAGTAAAACGATTGATCTATTCCAATGGGATGTTAATATTTAAAGCTTCTTCTGTCTATGTACAAAATTAACATGATGTTTTCCACAAAATTTCAAGGTATAGAAGCAGATAGATGATGCTGTATATGTTTATGTTCTCATTTACTATTAGCCCTAAGAAGATGGAAAATCTTGACAGAGCCATTAAAAAAGGTTTTGTTTTGGCATAAGGTCGAAATCTAGAAATACCCACTGAAAATGCACCATGCATTTTGACCTGGGAGTTACATAGGTCAGTTTTTAACAGACTAGGCCATGCAAATTATATCCAGATTTTAAACACCCGAGCCAAACTTCTTTATTGTGGTGGATTATTAAAAAGGTGACCTCCGAATTCTTACAGATGGATTTCCTTATTGGGTAAGTTACTTGTGTCCCATGCATGGCAAATGTCTATATCAGTATATTAGGCTTCACTTACTCTGATTTTGCCGTACACTGTTGGATTCTCACAGTGGCCATTACAAGCTGCAGCAAGTCAGATAGATCATAAGTCCTACCAAAAGCCAGCCCAAAGCAAACATCAGAGCTGATGACTCTTGAGAGGAGTACTGAAGCAGGGTGCTAGGATGTTTTCAGGAAGCTAGATGTCATCATGGGTATTCAATGATAATATTGGGTTTTATTTAAATATATCATCAGCATGTTCATGAAGGGGAAAATGAGGAACCAAGGAAGGCAACATATAAGATGATTACACTTTAATCTTTCCATGTATTAAGGTAATTTTTAGGAAATACTGTATGTGTAAATTGTATTGTGTATTTGGCTGTGGTTTCTCTGATATTAACTTCTTGAGGTTTATGTTCCAGAAGAATAGTTAAAATACTTTTTAAGAATGGATCATCATCAACCAATGACTTCATCAGACCTCAGCAGATCTCTTTGGCCAGATCTCAGGGGAAAAGATCTATTTGGCAGGCTGTGCAAGGCTGTTGTAACTCAAATTTAGCACTGGCAAAGGGGGGTTACATTAAACCGGAAGTTCAGTTAAACACTAACTATGCTTAAATCTATTCCCATCCTCATTCTTAGCCTATTCTATCTACCCTGTAAATGAAAGATCTGTATATTTACCTATTCTGAGGGCTGTCTGGTCACATAATTGGGTCCCAGTAAAGCCTTCAGTGAAGAGGAGAGGCAGTGACAGCGGCTGCAGAGTCTAGGTAATGACGTCACCCATAGGCTTACAATGGGGCATCCATTCTTTGCTATCCATCCTTTACACTGAAGCCAGCACTGGAACCCGATCATGTTACCAGACCTGAGCCCCCTGAGAATAGCTAAGTATACAGATCTTTCCTTTCACAGGGTAGATAGAATAGGCTTCAAATGGAGGTCTGAGTAGATAGGTATAGTTAGTGTTCAATTGAACTTCCACTTTGATAACAACACATGCTCGTATTATGTGTCAATGATCCGTTAAACTAAATATTGTTCAAGGGGTTAATTGTTCAAGTGTATCTAAAGCACAGTTTTTCTTAGTTTTGGATAAAATGTTGTACAGTTAAACACCCTATTAGGTTTTCATTGATGTCTGTGTCCCAATCAGGGAGGTTTACTCTCTCTTCAGGTTTCTGCAGCCACCAGCATTGTAAGTGAGGAAAAATCTTAAGTTGTGAGGGCAAAAACTCAAATGGGGACCCTTGTTTGGGTGAAAAACTGTGTAAAGGGGGATTTTCCTCACTTTGATGAGATTTCCCCTCATTTCCAGTTGTGTCTACTGAACAGGATCCACTGAACAGGAAGTAAATGGATATCTCCTTAAAGAGACACAGACGCCAACAAAAGCCTACAGTGGTTGTAACCATTTGCTAAACTATTCACACTTAAAATTAAAAAGTTTTAAGTTTGGATGCACTTTAATGCATATCCAACTCCTGCATTATGTCAATACTTCAGAGAGAAAATTGCACAAAAACTCATTCGAAACCAGGATTTTGTACCATGACTCATTTAAGTAAAAAGAGGTGATTAACTGTGGGTGATTTCTGAATTGTAACAAAACTGCCAGAAAGTGAAATCATATCGTATAAACTCCATTAGATACTTTCAAACTAAATGTGAAAGTCATTGCTAAGTTTGAAATGTGCTACAGTGGCAACACTGAAATCTATAGATATTCACACATCATGCATTCATCCCTACTGAATCATAACTGTATCCACGTTAACAGTACCATGCTTGTTGCTTTATTGCTGTGAATTCAGCAAACACTTTCTTAAAATGAATCTTTAGCACTGCAGTTGGGGGAGTGAGAATCAGCCATAATACATTCATTGCTGTATAGAAGAGAAGAAAGGTTTCTTATTACTAACAAGCCTCCACTCTCAAATATGAGCGTGAGATCGGTATAAATCATATTTATTAGGCCTTACAAGTATGGTTAATATGGAAAACCCTTCTGAAAATGTATTACAATTAATTATATTTCCTTTCTAAAACTTTAAGTTGTCATTCTAAAGGAAAGGGTTAAAGTGATATTAAAAGAAATTTTTTTTAATTAAAATAAAAAAAAGAGGTTGTACTTTTTCTGCTCTGTGCAATGATATTGCACAGAGCAGTCCCTTACCTCTGGCAAAGTCCGCTCCTTCTTCCTCCGAGTGTCCCCTTAGCAAGCCATGTGCTGTGGGGGGCCCAAGCGAGCAGGCTGTGTGCAGCCTCCGCTCCTACCTCACAGGAGTTTTCCTGATAGCAGCAGCAGCCTGTGACTGCAACCGGGACAGCACTGGATCGATGAGAGGAGTAGAGTAAGTGTTTAGGGATGGGGGGAACAATTAGTGGGGCTTTTTTTACGATAATGCCAGGAATGCATTAAGGTAAAAAACTGTTTGACTTTAGAACCACTTTAAAGTAAAAAAATGTTTCTTTTTAATTTTAGACAGCTGGTAAGTGTTAAAACCCCAGTTAGATTTTTATTGCTGTCTTTGTCCCCACTGAGAAGATTCACTTTTTCTATTTATGCTGGTGACTCTCATCACTGGGACAGAAAATCATGAGGAATTCAAAATCATACAGATGGCAAAAGAGTAAAAATAAATGGGGAAATCTTTCAATGATTACGCATGATTTGACACCCATGACAATCGTTACACATGATTTGACAGATGGGAAGAGATTTCAATTCAAGTGTAAGACCAGGATTTTGTCTAAAACTTTTGTTTACAAGTAAAAATCTATTTTTTGCTAGAAAATTACTTAGAACAAACATGCATATATAATATATATATATATATATATATATATATATATATATATATATATACATATACACAGTGGGAACGGAAAGTATTCAGACCCCCTTCAATTTTTGAATCTTTGTTATATTGCAGCCATTTGCTAAAATCATTTACGTTCATTTTTTTCCTCATTAATGTACACACAGCACCCCATATTGACAGGAAAACACAGAATTGTTGACATTTTTGCAGATTTATTAAAAAAGAAAAACTGAAATATCACATGGTCCTAAGCATTCAGACCCTTTGCTGTGACACTCATATATTTAACTCAGGTGCTGTCCATTTCTTCTGATCACCCTTGAGATGGTTCTACACCTTCATTTGAGTCCAGCTGTGTTTGATTATGCTGATTGGACTTGATTAGGAAAGCCACACACCTGTCTATATAAGACCTTACAGCTCACAGTGCATGTCAGAGCAAATGAGAATCATGAGGTCAAAGGAACAGCCTGAAGAGCTCAGAGAAAGAATTGTGGCAAGGCACAGATCTGGCCAAGGTTACAAAAAAATTTCTGCTGCACTTAAGGTTCCTAAGAGCACAGTGGCCTCCATAATCCTTAAATGGAAGACGTTTGGGACAACCAGAACCCTTCCTTGAGCTGGCCGTCCGGCCAAACTGAGCTATCGGGGGAGAAGAGCCTTGGTGAGAGAGGTAAAGAAGAACCCAAAGATCACTGTGGCTGAGCTTCAGAGATGCAGTCGGGAGATGAGAGAAAGTTGTAGAAAGTCAACCATCACTGCAGCCCTCCACCAGTCGGGGCTTTATGGCAGAGTGGCCTGACGGAAGCCTCTCCTCAGTGCAAGACACATGAAAGCCTGCATGGAGTTTGCTAAAAAACACCTGAAGGACTCCAAGATGATGAGAAATAAGATTCTCTGTTCTGATGAGACCAAGATAGAACTCTTTGGCCTTAATTCTAAGCGGCATGTGTGGAGAAAACCAGGCACTGCTCATCACCTGTCCAATACAGTCCCAACAGTGAAGCATGGTGGTGGCAGCATCAAGTGGTGGGGGTGTTTTTCAGCTGCAGGGACAAGACGACTGGGTGCAATCGAGGGAAATATGAATGCAGCCAAGTACAGGGATATCCTGGACGAAAACCTTCTCCAGAGTGCTCAGGACCTCAGACTGGGCCAAAGGTTTACCTTCCAACAAGACAATTACCCTAAGCACACAGCTAAAATAATGAAAGAGTGGCTTCACAACAACTCCGTGACTGTTCTTGAATGGCCCAGCCAGAGCCCTGACTTAAACCCAGTTGAGCATCTCTGGAGAGACCTAAAAATGGCTGTCCACCAACATTTACCATCCAATCTGACAGAACTGGAGAGGATCTGCAAGGAGGAATAGCAGAGGATCCCCAAATCCAGGTGTGAAAAACTTGTTGCATCTTTCCCAAAAAGACTCATGGCTGTATTAGATCAAAAGGGTGTGTCTACTAAATACTGAGCAAAGGGTCTGAATACTTAGGACCATGTGATATTTCAGTTTTTCTTTTTTAATAAATCTGCAAAAATGTCAACAATTCTGTGTTTTTTTGTCAATATGGGGTGCTGTGTGTACATTAATGAACTTAAATGATTTTAGCAAATGGCTGCAATATAACAAAGAGAGAAAAATTTAAGGGGGTCTGAATATTTTCCGTCCCCACTGTATGTGTATATATATATATATATATATATATATATATATATATATATATTTATATACAGTATCTCATAAAAGTGATAAATATTTTATTATATCTTTTCATGTAACAACACCGAAGAAATGACACCTTGCTACAATGTGAAGTAGTGAGTGTACGGCTTGTATAACAGTGTAAATTTGCTGTCCCCTTAAAATAACTCAACACACAACCATTAATGTCTAAACCACTGGCAACAAAAGTGAGTACACCCCCTAAGTGAAAATGTCCAAATTGGGCCCAAAGTGTCAATATATTGTGTGTCCACCATTATTTTCCAGCACTGCCTTAACCCTCTTGGGCATGGAGTTCACCAGAGCTTCACAGGTTGCCACTGGAGTCCTCTTCCACTCCTCCATGACGACATCACAGAACTGGTGGATGTTAGAGACCTTGCACTCCTCCACCTTGCGTTTGAGAATGCCCCACAGATGCTCAATAGGGTTTAGGTCTGGAGACATGCTTGGCCAGTCCATCACCTTTACCCTCAGCTTCTTTAGCAAGGCAGTGGTCATCTTGGAGGTGTGTTTGGGGTCGTTATCATGTTGGAATACTGCCCTGCAGCCCAGTCTCCGAAGGGAGGGGATCATACTCTGCTTCAGTATGTTACAGTACATGTTGGCATTCATGGTTCCCCCAATGAACTGTAGCTCCCCAGTGCCAGTAGCACTCATGCAGCCCCACTCATGCTTGACTGTAGGCAAGACACACTTGTCTGTACTCACCTGGTTGCCGCCACACACGCTTCATACCATCTGAACCAAATAAGTTTATCTTGGTCTCATCAGACCACAGGACATGGTTCCATTAATCCATAGCCTTAGTCTGCAGGTCTTCAGCTGTATGCGGGCTTTCTTGTGCATCATCTTTATAAGAGGCTTCCTTCTGGGACAACAGCCATGCAGACCAATTTGATGCAGTGTGCGGCGTATGGTCTGAGCACTGACAGTCTAACCCCCACCCCTTCAACCTCTGCAGCAATGCTGGTAGCAGTCATATGTCTATTTCCCAAAGACAACCTCTGGATTTGATGCTGAGCACGTGCAGTGAACTTCTTTCGTCGACCATGGCGAGACCTGTTCTGAGTGGAACCTGTCCTGTTAAGCCACTCTATGGTCTTGGCCACAGTGCTGCAGCTCAGTTTCAGGGTCTTGGCAATCTTCTTATAGCCTATGCCATCTTTATGTACCGCAACAATTCTTTTTTTTAGATCCTCAGAGAGTTCTTTGCCATGAGGTGCCATGTTGAACTTTCAGTGATCAGTATGAGAGAGTGAGAGCGATAACACCAAATTTAATGCACCTTCTCCCCTTTCACACCTGAGACCTTGTAACACTAACGAGTCACATGAAATCGGGGAGGGAAAATGGCTAATTGGCCCCAATTTGGAAATTTTCACTTAGGGGTGTACTCACTTTTGTTGCCAGCGGTTTAGAATTTAATGGCTGTGTGTTGAGTTATTTTAAGGGGACAGCAAATTTACACTGTTATACAAGCTGTACACTCACTACTTTACGATGTAACAAAGTTGCCAAGACCCTGAAACTGAGCTGCAGCACAGTAGCCAAGACCATAAAGTGGTTTAACAGGACAGGTTCCACTCAGAACAGACCTCGGCATGGTCGACCAAAGAAGTTGAGTTCACATGCTCAGCGTTATATCCAGAGGTTGTCTTTGGGAAATAGAGGTATGAGTGCTGCCAGCATTGCTGCAGAGGTTGAAGGAGTTGGGGTCAGCCTGTCAGTGCTCAGATCATACTTCACACACTGCATCAAATTGGTCTGCATGACTGTTGTCCCAGAAGGAAGTCTTTTCTAAGGATGATGCACAAGAAAGCCCACAAACAGTTTGCTGAAGACACTCAGACTAAGGACATGGATTACTGGAACCATGTCCTGTGGTCTGATGAGACCAAGATAAATGTATTTGGTTCAGATGGTGTCAAGTGTGTGTGTGTGGTGGCAACCAGGTAAGGAGTACAAAGACAAGTGCCTACAGTCAAGCATGGTGGTGGAAGTGTCATGGTCTGGGGCTGTATGAGTGCTGCTGGCACTGGGAAGCTACAGTTCATTGAGGGAACCATGAATGCCAACATGTACTGTGACATAGCATGATCCCCTCCCTTCTGAGACTGGGCCGCAGGGCAGTAAACCAACATGATAACGACCCCAAACTCACCTCCAAGACTACCACTGCCTTGCTAAAGAGGCTGAGGGTAAAGGTGATGGACTGGCAAAGCATGTCTCCAGACCTAAACCCTATTGAGCATCTGTGGGGCATCCTCAAACGGAAGGTGGAGGAGCGCAAGGTCTCTAACATCCACCAGCTTCGTGATGTCGTCATGGAGGAGTGGAAGAGGACTCTAGTGGCAACCTGTGAAGCGCTGGTGAACTCCATGCCCAAAAGGGTTAAGGCAGTGCTGGAAAATAATGGTGGCCACACAAAATATTGGCACTTTGGGCCCAATTTGTACATTTTCACTTAGGGGTGTACTCACTTTTGTTTCCAGCGGTTTAGACATTAATGGCTGTTAGTGTTGAGTGTTGAGTTATTTTGAGGGGACAGCAAATTTACACTGTTATACAAGCTGTACACTTACTACTTTTTACATTATAGAAAAGTGTCATTTCTTCAGTACTGTCACATGAAAAAAGATATAATAAAATATTTATAAAAATGTGAGGGGTGTATGCACTTTTGTGAGATACTATATTTATTTTAGCAGAGGCCCTAGAAAATAAAATGGTGGGTTTTGCAATTTTTTATGTCACACAGTATTATGTCACACTTTAATGAATTGTAATGCACACAAGCACAATATAATAGCCATTTTTTTGGTAAAATATAAAAGATGGTGTTACACCGAGTAAATAGATACCTAACATGTCATGCTTTAAAATTGTGCATGCTCATTAAAAGGGAACAAACTATATTGCCATAGTTGACGCTTTAAAAATCTTCACAAGTTACCAGTGGAGAGTTACAGAGGAGGTTTGGTGCTAGAATTACTGCTCTCACTCTGACATTCACAGCAATACCTCACATGTGTGGTGCGATCGCTGTTTAAGTATGTATGTAGGACCAACGCGTGCATTTGCCTTTTGTGAGTGAGCATGTGGGATGGAGACGCTTTCAATTTATTTTTTATTTTTTACACTGTTTCTTTATTTTTTTTAATTTTATTTATTCTTTTATTCTTTTATTTTATTTTTGTATTGCTGTTACAAGGAATGTAAACATCCCTTGTGACAGCAATAGGCAGTGACAGGTACTCTTTATGTAGAGATCCAGGGTCTATTAGACCTCAGATGTTTCCTCTGCCCTAAAAGTATCTGATCACACCAAGATCGGCGTGTTCAAATGCTTTACCAACTAAAAAAAAAAAGCTGTTTACATCCAGGAAACCAGAAGTGACGTTGTTTCTTGTACAACAGAGATCATCGGGAACCTTCCGGTCCTCCACGCTCTCTGTGGTAAGCCGGTAGAATCGCTGGCTTTTATTCCAGGCTTGCCATTCGGGACAGGAGAGGCACCGCTGGCCACCTGTAAAAGCAATCCAGTCACTGTTTAGCCACTAGGATGGTTTTACATAAAAGCAGAGTGTAGGCTTTAAAAAATGATACCGGGATAATGCCTGTAGCTGCAGGCATTATCCTGGTACAACCACTTAAATCCAAATGATGTACATGTACATGATTTGGCATTAAGCGGTTAAAGTGTTTGTTACCCCCAACATTTATACTCCATATAATTATCATATTCCTGATATGTGTCTGTTGTAGCATGTACTAGTGTTAAAAAGTATCTGTCAGGTCACCTGAGTCCATGTGACAGATGCACCCCATTGGGGTCAGGAGTGCACCGCTGAGGTAAAGGACCCTATGGCTGACTGCTACAGATGGAGCTCTGGGTGGAAGAGGAAAGCAGGTACCCTGGAGCACCAACAAGGATCACACTGGGAGCTAGACCATGATATTTCCCAGGGTGTGGAATCTAAGAGCCAGCGGGTGTTCACCAGGGCCCCTGATGGTGGGGATGGACTTCGCTGCAGTCTGGCTCAAGGTCGCGGCCCCCAGGGTCCCCCAGCTCACGCTCATGGTAGACTACTGGAGGATAGATAGGAAGTAGCAGACGGGGACCACAAGGATAGTCAAGAGATAAACCAAAAGGTCAGGGCAACAAGCAGATAGGGATAGTCAAAGAACTCGCCAAAGGTTGGGATATGAAGCAGAGGAGGACAGTCAAGAACAAGCCAAAGTCGATAAACAGGATCAGATGTAGGACACACAGCAATGAGCACACGGAAGCCAAACACACAATATTGATCATCGAGGCTGGCTTGCAATGCACAGGTTAATATAGTGTTCCTAATTCTAAGTCTGGGGTGGAGCCATGTTGGAGGTAAGATTACTTAAGCAGCCAGATGAGAGGTGGCCAGTCTATTAAGCTGATCAAACAGAGAGGTAAGCAGACAGGAATATTACTGCAGATCCATGACGGTACCACCCCTCTTACGAGGCCTCCCCCTCTTGGACCCAGGCTTGGAGGGAAACCTCAGATGAAACCTCCTCAACAGACGAGGCGCAAAGACATCAGATGCAGTGATCCAAGACCTCTCCTCAGGACCAAACCCTTTCCAATGCACGAGGTACTGAAGAACGCCTTTACAGAGCCGGGAATCCAGAATTTGACTAACCTCGTACTCCTGATTATCCTCAGAAACCGGGGCCGCGGTAGGGAGAGGACAAGAGAACTTGTTGAGGACTAAAGGCTTCAGAAGGGAAACATTGAAGGAGTTAGATATTTTGAGGCTTTTAGGAATCTGAAGTTTGAAACAAACCAGATTTAGTTTAGCGGTTATAGTGTACGGGCCACTGAACCTTGGGGCAAACTTCAGAGAAGGAACCCAGAGTTTGATGTTTTTGGTGGAGAGCCAGAGTTTGTCCCCTAGCTGTAGAGAAGGCAGTTTATGTCTGCGACGGTCGGCAAAAACTTTGAATTTGCCAGCAGCTGCCCGGAGAGTGTCATCATGAACGTCACCCCAAATAGAATTGAGCCGTAGCCAAAGCTAGAATGTCTGGAAAACGGGTCATAAGAAGAGGGAGCTGAGGGTGTTTTCCATAAACTATGAAAAAGGGTGTCTTCTGGGAACTGGTGTTTACATGATTGTTGTGAGAGAATTCTACCCACGGGAATAGAGAGGACCAATTGTCATGATGAGCAGACTAAGGTGCGGAGAAAGACATCTAACTCCTGATTAACCCTCTCAGTCTGTCCATTGCATTGAGGGTGGTAAGAAGAGGAAAAATCCAAGACAATATTGAGGGATTTGCAAAAGGCTCTCCAAAAACAAGAAATAAATTGAACACCCCTGTTGGAAACAATATGAGAAGGAACTCCATGGAGCTGGACGATTTCTCGAACAAAAAAGGGAACCAAAGCAAGAGCAGAAGGGAGACCAGAAAGGGGAACAAAATGAGCCATCTTGGAGAACCGATCTATTACCACCCAAATGGCCATATTATTCTCAGACAGTGGAAGATCAGTGATAAAATACACGGCATTGTGAGACCAGGGCTCCTTGGGAATGGGCAAGGGCACGAGAAGACCAGCAGGAGCTTGTGTGGAGGATTTAGACTGAGCACAGACATGACAAACCTTAACGTAGTCCTTTACATCCGAGCAGACAGTAGGTCACCAGTAGTGGTGACTGATGAGCAGGAAGGATCGGAGGAACCCAGCATGACCTGCCCCCTTGGAATTATGTTCCCAGTGAAGGATTTTAGCTCTTAGCTCAGTGGGAACGAAGGTCTTGCCAGGAGGAATTTTTGACTCCACGGTGGTAGAATGGGCAAGAATGCATGAGGTCGGAATAATCAGCTCAGGTTCAGGGGTGGACTCCTCAGCCAAAGTGTCAAATGACCTAGAGAGTGCATCAGCCCGACTGTTGCAGGAAACAGGTTTGTACGTAATCATGAAATTTAAACGGGAAAAGAAAAGACTCCACCTGGCCTGCCTGAGATTCAGACATTTGGCCTTCTGTAAGTACTGAAGATTCTTATGATCAGTGAAAATCGTTATGGAGTGAGGGGAACCCTCCAAGAGATGACGCCACTCCTCTAACGCCAATTTAATTGCAAGAAGTTCCTGATCACCAACAGCAAATTGTTTTTTTCTTCGTGAGAATATTTTTTGGAGAAGAAAGCACGTGGTTGACGTTTCTTCTTATAGGATTAAAGAAGCAAAGCTCCCAACCCCATTGAAGAAGCATCCACTTCAAAAAAAAAAAGAGAGGTCCAGAAACAAAGGCCTGTTTCAAATCATGAAATGCAGAGACAGCTTCAGGGGACCACTCCTTGGTATTAGCACCCTTCTTGGCCAAGGCGATAATAGGCGCAGCAATGGAAGAGTAATTCCTAATGAACTGCCTGTAAAAATTTGTGAACCCAAGAAAACGCTGTGCGGCCTTGAGGCTGGCAGGAAGAGGCCAGATGTTAATGGCCGAGACCTTTCCAGGATCCATACGAACACCTAAACTAGAGACAAAGCAACCCAGAAACAGGACCTCAGAACATTTAAAAGAACATTTCTCCAGCTTGGCATACAGATTATTCTCTCTAAGGCAGTGAAGTACAATCCGGACATGGTTTCTGTGGACAAGCAGATTTTCTGAAAAGATGAAAATATCATCCAGATAGATGACAACAAATTGATACAGCAGATCCCTGAAAATTTTTTTGACAAAGTTTTGAAACACAGCTGGGGCACACAAACCGAAAAGCATAACCAAGTATTCGTAATGCCCATCTCTAGTGTTAAACGCGGTTTTCCATTCGTCACCTTCCCATATTCGGATCAGATCATATGCACCTCTGAGATCCAACTTGGTAAAAATGGAGGAACCTTTAAACCAGCTGATTTTTTGCAGAACACATCCCGGAAATCGCTATATGCAGTGGGAAGAGCGGAAGATACAGATGTGGTTGCAACCGAAAGTCTCTCCTTGGGGGCAACCTTGAGTAGGCAGGACGAGAAACAGGAGGGACCCCAAGCCAGGATCTGCCCAGAACCCCAGTCTACATGTGGAGAGTGGAGCTGTAGCTAAGGAAGACCCAATACGATGGTGGTTGAGGCCTTAGGTAGGATAAGGAAGGATATCCACTCCTGGTAGAGTATCCCTACCGACATCTTAACCGGGAGAGTCTGGAAGCGGATAGGGCCCCCTGGAAGAACAGTGCCATCAATTGCCGAGACCACCAGTGGCATATTGAGGGGGGGACAGGGTAAGCTTCAAAGAAGATGTAGTTCTCCAGTCCATAAAATTGCCAGCAAGAGGAAGTGCCTACATGAAGGGACACCATAGAAGAAGACGAGAAGGTGATATTCCTGGGTCCAATACTCCACCTTCCAGATGTATTAAACCCGAGTGTTTCCTGGAAGCAGCAAGCAGGAATCACGAAAATGCCCCTTGCCCCCACAATAGAGACACAGGCCCAGAGTTCTGCGCCTAGCACATTCCTCGGGGGTTAGCCTGGTCCAGCCCAGCTGCATAGGTTCCTCAGCTGGCAGCAGATGCTCCATGGGACGAAGGGAGGGGAGCTCAGGCTGACTAGGGACCAGGGAGTGCTGGCGTCTTTTCTCAGATATTATTAATAAAATGGAAAGATCTTTCCTTCGTAAAGGGTTTTACCAGATTCTGAATTTTTATCACCTCCCGAAGGTCCATAAGAACTTGCAAACCCCTCCAGGTAGACCCAATGTGACTGATATGAATAGCGTGACCACAGGTTTCAGTCTGTATATTGATCAGTTTTTACAGCCCATAGTGCATCAGTTACAATCCTACATCAGGGATGGTACGCATTTGCTGGAACCATTGTCTCCATACAAGTGGGAGCCTACTTATGTATGGCTCTCACTTGATGTTAGTTCCCTGTATACGTCCATCCCTCATATCTTTGGCCTAATGGCCTTGGAACATTTCTTGGCCCAAGACCCATTAATTAATCCCCGTAAGGCTGCCTTTATTCTAGAAGTAATACGTTTTTTCCTAACGCATAATTATTTTAATTTTGATGGAGATTTTTACCTACAACTAGGGTAATGCGATGGGGGCCAATTTTGCCCCATCATATGCGAATCTAGTGGTGGGTTTTTGGGAGACCCATCATAATCTTAGACAGAACCCCTTCTCGGCCAATATCATTTTTTTCGGGAGGTATATAGATTACATAATTGTCATCTGGGATGGTGCCCCTGACATTATTAGTCAATTTGTAAAATACTGCAATGATAATCCATATGACCTGTCCTATACATTTGTTACTGACCCAAATACACTGGACTTTTTGGATTTGGAATTAGGCCATAATGAAGATACTATTTTTGCCAAAAACTTCATTAAACCAACTGCAGGCAATTCGTATCTACACCACAAAAGCTTTCATTATCCGAAATGGATCTAGAACATTTCAAAAGGACAATTCTGTCGGTTGCAACAGAATTGTACAAGAGACAGCGACTATATAGATCAAAGTGCTATTCTAAAAAAGAAGTTTGTTGATAAACAATATCCTGAGACCTTAGTTGATCAAGCGTTTATGTATTACTTAAAAGGGAAACCCCCCAAAGCAGTCCGTGAACCAGAGGATCATTTGGTTAGATTCACCACTACATTCCAATTCCAGTTTAAAAAGATGGAGATAATATTGGCCAATCTTTGGAACATCCTACAACAGGATCCCCACCTCAGAACTATCATTCCTGAACACCCTATGGTGATTTACCTTAGAGCGCCAAATCTAAAAAATAAAATTGCTCCAAGTACATTTAAATCCAGTAAAGTTTCTCCTATTATGCCAGTCCTAATACCACTGGTAGGTATGTACCAGTGTCATAAGGCTCTGTTCAATTCCTATAAGTTTGTGCAGCACAGAACGAAATCTTTCAGCACAAAAGGTAACAACTACCAGGTAAAGGATTTCTTGACTGCTCTTCAGATTTTGTAATATATGGGCTTACTGGTCCTTGCAGTCTAATTTATGTAGGCCGCACCATACGAGCTTTAAGAACAAAATTTTGCGAACATAGGAGACTCATCGAGGGAGGGATTGATCCGCATAGTGTCCCGAGACATTTCGCTGAGGTCCAACAAAAATCTACCAATGGCCTACAAGTGTGGGTCATTGAGCAGATACCCAGCTCCCTCCCGTCGGCTGAACGTTTTAAGAAGCTATGTGCCAGAGAAACATTCTGGATATATAATCTTGATGTTCTTTCGCTGGATGGTATCAATGAAGGTATTGAAATAGCCACTATTCTTTAGATTTCTTAATATAATATTATATATACACTTACCTTTTATAATTTTAAACATTTATTATTTATCTATTTTCTTCAGGTTCTTGTCTCATGAGGGTGGCGGGAACTATATTGTAAGTATTTGTGGCAACATGGAATAGATTTTTTTAATACCTATTTTTCTTTTTAGTGCACATCATGTGCTAAACACTGGCTGGTGATTCTTTGTGGTCCAATGTAGCTTAATATATGGCCTTGGGAATCCCCTTCCTCGGGTGCAGTGCCATGTCTGAACATATAGACCTTCTAATTATATCCATAAAATATTTAGTGTATCACTTATTGATACAAACTTATGGGTATAAAAAATAATTTTATATTTTTAAGTGCATGTGTCCAGTTTTGTTGATATATACACATATATATTGTGGCACCGGAGCCTTACCACTTCCATCTATCTATTACATTAATTACATGGTAAACTTAGATTATATATTCTAATGTTTTCCTGTATATATACATTATAAGTGTTGTTATATTTATTATTGGATGGACATGAATTTGATGAGGT
Organism: Aquarana catesbeiana; assembly: GCF_042186555.1. Classification (NCBI taxonomy): domain Eukaryota; kingdom Metazoa; phylum Chordata; class Amphibia; order Anura; family Ranidae; genus Aquarana; species Aquarana catesbeiana. Next base: position 250,615,975 of record NC_133330.1, read on the forward strand.
TACATCATCTGATTTTTAATCCTTTATTTACTCTAATTAATTGTTTTTTAGATTGTGTTGGCTCCAATTGCTATTACGAATTCCTGGTTTTATTTATTATTGTCATTTTCTAAAAGTTAATTGATCATTTTTACACTATCATAGATGTTTGATTAATATTAATTTTTATTATGCCATATAATTTATCATAAGCTATTTTTATTGATTTTTATTATGCTATATCGCAATTTATGTGTACTATCATTCATGAACCATATGTCTGTGTTTTAACCTGTTTTAGATTATAGCTCCTTATTTATTAATTTTGCACAGCCATGCACCGTGATAGATGTGCAAGGTAAACACTCCCCTCCCCTTCCCTGTGTGTATTCCATATAACGGCCTCGTATGGTCCCTTCAATGTAGTCTGCTTGAGATAGGAAAGGCTTGCCTTAAAACTCGCAGCACACATGCTCACCAAATGCGTCGCATAGGGTGTGACGTCATCCTCCCTTGTCATTCTTCCTACTGCGCCTCACGCCTCGCTTTGAGTCTCCCCACGGCAGCTGGCTTCCTTACACCAGCGATGGCTACAGTGAAGACAGCATTCGCATGTGAAGGACCCAGGAAGCAAGATAGTCACCGTTGGACTTACCCTTTGCTGGGACCACATCCTGATATACTTGTTACTTACTACTCAAATGTGAGTTGCCAATTTATTGCATCAAAAAGTTTTACAAAAATGTCTATACTTAGAGGTGCCTCTTTCCTTGTCTTTTGCAGTCTTTTCTCTAGGGAACTCTCCTGAAAGCGAATATCAATCTGGTTACACAAGGAGATGACATCGCCCAGACCGACGGGGATGGTTCTTCCCACTAATTCATCCTTCACTCGGTCAGAGAGGCCATGTAAAAAAGTTGCAACTAAGGCCTCATTATTCCAGCTCAACTCAGCTGTTAGTATAAAAAACTGAAGAGCACACTGTCCCACAGAAGAAGACTCTTGGCGAAGACTTAGAAGGGCACTGGCCACTGAAGAAACCCAACTTGGTTCCTCAAAGATATTCTGAAATAGCTTCAGGAAATCAGGCAGGCTAGAAACCACTGGATCATTCTTCTCCCACAGGGGGGCAGCCCAGGCTAAAGCCTCACTGGAGAGTAGGGAAATAATATAGGCTACCTTTGCCCGATCAGAGGAGAAATGTGGAGGAGTGCAAGGTCTCTAACGTCCACTAGTTCAGTGGTGTCGTCATGGAGGGGAGGTAGAGGACTCCAGTGGCAACCTGTGAAGCTCTCGTGAACTCCATAAAAAAAAAGAGAGTTAAGGCAGTGCTGGAAAATAATGGTGGCCACACAAAATATTGACACTTTGGGCCCAATTTGTACATTTTCACTTAGGGGTGTACTCACTTTTGTTTGCCAAGGGTTTAGACATTAATGGCAGTGTGTTGAGTTAGTTTGAGGGGACAGCAAATTTACACTGTTATACAAGCTATACACTCACTACTTTACATTGTAACAAAGTGTCATTTCTTCAGTTTTGTCACATGAAAAGATATAATAAAATATTTACAAAAATGTGAGGGGTGTACTCACTTTCATACATACACTGTAGAACAACCTACAATTTACTACATTTCAAGGTCACTGCTTAGTTCTATTTCAAATGATCTAAACAGAAGTAAAAGAGCAGTTTTGTTAAGCATATTTCATGAGTTACATATATTTTAAAGCACAGAATTAAAATCTTCAATAAGATCTGAAAAAGAATATTGATCAAAATTAGAGAACACTTTCAGATACCTCCCAGATAATATCCATAGTGTTAATCTGGCACCTTGTTCTAACTTCTTTAATTATCTGACAAACCCTATTTAACTGGCAGCCTAACTTTCCAGTTTTCACTGATTTTGCAAGATGGTGAGCCATTTTAAAGTGAATGAAACCTTCCAGCAGCAGGTTGTCCAGATGAAAGCCAAAGGGATGACCTTTTCAACCATAGCGAGAGAGGTTTGTCATTCCAAATATGTGAGTTCTAGAATATTGCATCTTTACAACGTCACAAGCTCATTCAAGTCCCCCAAGAAGTTTGGTCGTCCATGAAAGACAAATGCAAGAGAGGACAGGATAATGCAGATAATCTCAATGGGCAATCAGTTCAACACTGCAGCTGCGATTGCTAACCACTTCAGCACTGAACAGAGTAAGGATCTGTCTCGTCATATAGTGTCTCGCTGTTTAAGAGAATTTGGACTGAAAGCCCACTCTGCAGTGACCAAACCTCTCAGCAAAAAGAATCAAAAGGCTAGACTAACCTTTGCTGAGGAGTATGTTGTGTGGACAGGGAACTGCTCCAAAGTTCACTTTAGTGATAAAAACGTTACGTTTGTCGTCAAACTGGGGAAAGACTGAACCGAAAGTGTGTAAAAAAGTCAGTGAAAGGTGGAGGGGAAAGCGCCATGGTTTGGGGGATGTTTTCTGCAGCAGGAGTTGGGCCTCTTATAAAGCTACATGACAGAGTAAATGCAAATGTGTATCAGAACCTTCTTCGACAACATGCGGTTCCTTCCCTGTGTTCATCACTTAATCAGCCAGCAATTTTCATGCTTGATATGCCCCCCTGTAACACAGCAAAATGGGTAAAGCAGTTCCTTGAAGCTGAAAACATTGAAATAATGAAATGGCCAGTCCAGAGTCCTGATCTAAACCCAATAGGAAAATTCTTGGTTATGGCCAAGAAACCCACTACAGTCACCGAACTGTGGAAGAGGCTGGAAGAAGAGTGGAACAAAATCACACCAGAGCAGTGTGAGAGACTAGTGATTTCCTGTGGCCACAGAATTGCTGAAGTCATTCTAAGCAAGGGCCTGTACACTTCCTACTGATTTTAGTTGTAATCTTTCATTGTACTACAGTCATTGCTGTTCTCTAATTTTGATCATTGTGTTTTCTACAAAATAAAGTTTTTTTGTTGAAGTGCCATGGTTATTTTGAAAAACACTGTTATTAGCATGGTATAGCCACAACAAAAATTTCACCAAATGTTGAGCAATAAAGATTACATTATTTCTGAAAAAAATCAAGTGTTCATAAATTGTTCTCTAATTTTGATCTCCAGTGTGTGTGTGTATATATATATATACAAATGTTTTGCCTTGAATTTTTATTTAAATAGCATGGGCTGTTTTACAAGGTAAGGGTTTACATATACTTTAACCACTTCATTACAGGGCACTTCCCCCCTTCCTACCCAGGCCACTTTTCAGCTTTCAGCGCTGTCACACTTTGAATGGCAATTGCGCGGTCATGCAACACTGTACCCAAACCACATTTTTATCAATTTCTTCCCACAAATAGAGGTTTTTTTTTGGTGGTATTTTATCACCACTGGGTTTTTTATTTTTTGCTAAACAAACTAAAAATGACCGAATTTTTTTTTAAAAAAAAGTGTTTCTTTGTTTCTGATATAAAGTTTTGTTTTTTTTGGGGGGGGCATGGCCGACCGGAGCTGAAGATGGATGCCTAATCACACAGCTCGTCTGCCAGGGGAGAGAACCGGAACGACACAGGACCAACCCAAACCTCAATCTGCAGCTATCCCCGTTCCAGAGCCACAGTAACTGACTGCCTTCTCCTTCAAGCCGGCAGAGAAGGTTTGTTTCACACAAGATGGTGCCGGCCCAGCTGCGGGACACCTATATGGATCTCCCTGATGAGATTTCCAATGAATCGACCACCTCAGGTTCCCCTACTTCTCCTACACAAGCCTCTGAGAGGGATCCCCTCACAAACAGCCCGGCACAGGCACGAATGCGGATGGATGCACCGCAGCCGCGGCCGCTGCATCTGCAAATCGAGGCCCGGGCCTTTAATCCTCTCCTTTCAAACCAGGCCCTAAACTCCTCCATGGCATCTTTCCCCACCACAGGTCAGCCTATAATGGACACCACACTAAAAGATATGTTGCTGCCCTTACAAACTTCCTTAATGACAGACCTATCCTCACTATTCACAAAACTCTCCTCAGAATACACTCCTTGGATGACAGAGTTACATGTATTGAAAGGGGTGTGACTGAATGCACCTCAACAGTGAATGAGATCATAGATATCTATGATGATGTGAAAGAGGAACAAAAATGGATGCGGGCCAAGCTGGCCGATTTAGAAGACAGATCCCGCCGCAATAATGTTAAATTGCGAGGGATTCCAGAATCCATCTGCCGGCGGATTTGCCCAGATATGCAAAGGAACTCATGCATATCATTATACCGAATGTATCTCCAAGGGACATAATAATAGACAGAATACAAAGAAGCGCTAAACTGTCCGACTTAGCAACCTTAGTACCCAGAGATGTACCAATGAGGGTGCACTTCTTCCACATTAAAGAAAGGCTCCTGTCAGGCGTTAAAGCCAAAAGCCAAAACACCAGTACCCTCACCCTATGAGGGCGTACAAGTCTTTCCAGACCTCTCCAAGTATACACTTCCACTACGGAAGCAACTGAACCCAGTCACCAAGGGTCTCCAAAACCACAAAATCCAGTATAAGTGGAGATTCCCTGCAACGTTACTCATCGCCAAAAATGGAAAGTCTCATGTCATTAGTGACCTCAACAAGGGGCTGCACCTCCTGCACACTTGGGGAATCATTCTGGAACCTCCCGCAGGCACCAACCCACCTCTGCCACAATGTGGACTACCCACCTCGCGGCGCAACTATGGTCAGAAACACACCTAAGCAAGGCCTCACTGCCTCCTCATGATGGGCCAAACATAGCACTATAGCTCTCCCCGGCTTTGACAGACTATCCCCAAAGTCCTCCTCAGTTCTTTTTGACAGTTTTTTACCTCCAAAATCGGTTTTAGCTGAGTTCAGCTTCACCTCTAGATTCCGCTTCAAGTTTTATCCAGTGATATACCACCTAACAGATAAGCTAACCAGTTTCTTTTATTGTTTGTATGACTAACTTATTACTCTATCCGCAGCTCTAGTACCCTGATTGCAGCTTGGCTCATAGGGCCACTGACAATCTCGTAAGCCCCCACTCAACAGGATCCCACCAACAACTGCATTGGCACAGCTAACTGTAAGTGTTCAACCTCTCTATCCACTCGCCTTACACACCAAAGATGCCACTTAACATTCTCACCTTAAATGTTAATGGGCTAAACCACCTGGCAAAGAGTGTTTATGCCCCCAACACCCATCAGATGCCATTTCTTCATAGAGTGCTACGTATAGTCCAACCCATTCAGAAGGGACACCTAGTTCGCTGTGGAGACATCCATATGGATACCACATCTGCAGCAAAAAGAAGGTAATCACCCCTGAAAAAATGTATCTCATCACATGACATGTTTGACATTTGGAGGTGTCACCACAGATCCGAGAGAGACTTTAGCTATTTTTGGCAAAAAAATATGTGCATCTGCAATCCACACCACGACATGGTCGGACCACTTTCCAATCTCAATAACTATTGAAGACTCCAAACATCATCGTAACGCATTTTTTTCTGGCGTGCAAACAACTATATACTACAACATACTGATTATAAGCCAGAGATTACAGATCAAATTTCTGAATTCTTTTCACTCAATGATGGCTCAGTGGATGACCCCAATGTGGTGTGGAATGCACACAAAGCTTTCGTGGTGTATTGATGAAAACTAGGCTCCCATCATAAAAAGAAGAGGACGCAGTGCCTTGAAACTCTTAAATAACAGATTGCATCTCTAGAAACACAACATAAGGCCAACCCCCATCCTTCACAGGCAGCACATCTAATGTCCTTAAGACAGGAACTCAGGACCCTCCTCCTTCACCCCTATGAACTCCTTCAACGAAAGTTGAAAGCTACCACATATTCCACCTCCAATAAAGCAGGGAAAAGATTAGCATGACATATTAAAGGGAAAAGATTCAAGATCAAAATATCTCACTTTTACCACCCTCACACAAACGAACAATTGACCAACCCCCAGGACATTGCCAATGCATTTAGTGACTATTATAGACAATTGCACTAGTACGGCTACAATCAAATCAAGTGTGACTATTATAGCGATTTATATAACCTTAAAAAAGACTCCTCGACACCCCAACCCTCCAGTGAAGACATTAAATTTCTACAACAAATCAATCTCCCAACTTTGACTGATAGCCATTTAACATGCTTGAATGAACCGTTCACAGAACAGGGAATTCTTGCAACAATTCTTGCAACAATGAACTCACTACCTACAGGAAAAGCACCAGGCCCTGACAGACTGACAGGGGAATACTATAAACAATTTTCTGCGCATTTAACCCCACATTTAAAAAAGGTATTCAACAGCGCTGCCTACTCTTCTACATTTTCAAAGAATCACTGAATTCATCGATAATAACATTTTCGAAACCAGGGAAGGAGCCGAATACACCCCAAAACTTTCACCCAATATCACTACTGAATCTAGACCTAAAAATGTACGCCAAAACTATCGCAGTGCGCTTGCTAGATATTATGCCCGCTCTCATCCACAGAGATCAGACAGGCTTTATCAAGGGGAGACAAGCACCGGATGCTACTAGAAGATTGATTAATCTGATTCACCATGCAGAGTCCAGTGGAACTCCTTCTCTGTTTCTATCACTGGATGCAGAGAAGGCGTTCAACAGAGTATACTGGTCCTATCTCAATTTAGTGCTGCGAAAATTTGGTTTAAGGGGCCATATCCTTAGGGCTATCATGGTATTTTATTCCACCCCGTCAGCACAAGTGTTCGCGGCAGACACGGTATCCCAACTATTTCCCATAACAAACGACTTCCGCCAGGGATGTCCACTATCCCCACTTATTTTTAACCTGCTCATGGGACCCCAGGCGGAACACATATGGACAAACCCCTCAATCTCAGGATTAACAATAGGTAAAACATCTTTTTTTGCAGACGATGTAACCTTAATCCTTACAAACCCGACTTCTTCCCTGGCACAAGGTACAAGGCACAAGGTACAAAACACACTGAACTGGTTCAGTATGGTCTCCTACTATAAAATGAACGCAGCCAAATTGTATACTCTTGACCTAAAACTAGATGCCACAACCAAAAACTCACTCTAATTACAACACCCTTTCACATGGGCAGACAAGGATATCTCCTACCTAGGAGTCCAACTCACAAAAACGGTTAAAAGCCTTTACCCCACCAACTTTAAACCCCTCCTCACCAGAATGCAAACAGAATGCAAACAGAATCCCAACTTTCATGGTCTGTGAGATTTGCAACATTTATTGTGACGTGCCTACCAAAAATACTGCACCTATTTAGAACCCTCCCCATTCCCATTCCCATATCATTCTTCAGATCCAAACTATTTGCAACAAATATATCTGGAAAGGCAGAAAAGCCAGATGCGCACACTTGAAACTCATAAAACACAAATTAGCGGGTGAAACAGGGTCCCCTGTCTTTGAAGACTACTATCTAGGGGCTATCCTAGCCCAACTACCAGACTGGTTCCATACCCAACCAAACACACTATAGGGTCAAATGGAAAACATCTCCCTCCTCTCTAAAGAGATGGCTACTAGGCACTCCCCTAGTAACCATCATCCCGTCCACCATCTCTCCTACCATAAAGGTATCGGTCCAAGCATGGAAAAGAATTATACAACAAACTGACTACTCCCCCACTAACCAACCCAACCAAATGCCATTAGAAGTTCTTCACCACCTATCACCAGACTTATCCTTGACCCACTGAGCCCAAAAAGGAATCTTACAAGACCTGGTACAAGGGACACAACCCAAAACTTTTTCCCTCCTGCAAAAGGAATTTAATCTTCCCCCATCAGATTTCTTCACATACATAAGAATAAACCACTGCCTACAAGCAATGCCACGTCCTCTATATGTCATACCCCCAACAACATGGGAAGTCTTAACGAATCCTACCCAAGACAAGAGGCATATCCCACTTTTATAATCTCCTACACCAAAAAAACACATTTACTAAAACACTACGACATATCGACTGGGAGTCAGACCTGGCTCAATGCTACTCTGACAAACAATGGCAACAAGCTTTACAAACCATCTATAAAGCTACGAAATGCTCTGCTCTTTGGGAACTCACTCAAAAAATATTGCTTAGATGGTACATGACACCTGCTAAAATAGCATCCTTTAGCCCTCAAACTCTTTTCACCTGTTGGAGGTAAATCAGCCAAAGGCGACATCATACACATATTCTGGTCATGCAGCTATATCCAGGATTATTGGAACTCAATTTTTAAAATCATATCCAACGTTACTAATAGCCATGTACCTCCCTCACCTGATCTTTCAGTACTAAACTTAGCTATCAAAAAAATCCCTAAACCCTTCCTGCATGTTATAACCCATATCCTATTGACCACCAGACTCTGAGTCTAATGCCGCGTACACACGACCGGACGTTCTGGGAAACTAGGTCCAACGTTCTTCCCTCCGGACTTCCAGGCAGACTACCACCGGACTTTCTGAACAGACGGACTTGCCTACACACGACCGGACTTTCCGGCAGAATAGGTATGCCGGTCTTCCTGACGGACTTTCGCCGGAGTTACGGCGGACTTTCAGAATGAACGGACTTGCCCACACATGGCCAAGTCCGTTCATTTTGAACGTGACTCGGGTACGACAGGACTAGAAAAGGAAGTCAATCTCGCCGCTTTTATCGGCGAGATTGACACCTTGCGAGCCCCGTCACGGGGCATACCAGGCCCTTAGGTCTGGTATGGATTTTAAGGGGAACCCCCTACACCGAAAAATTGGTGTGGGGTCCCCCCAAAATCCATACCAGACCCCGATCCGAGCACGCAGCCCGGCCGGTCAGGAAAGGGGGTGGGGACAAGCGAGCACCCTCAACATGGGGGGTGGCTGCTTTGGGAAGAGGGGGCGCCCTGCAGCCCCCCCACCCCAAAGCACCTTGTCCCCATGTTGACGAGGACAAGGGCCTCTTCCCGACAACCCTGGCCGTTGGTTGTTGGGGTCTGCGGGCGGGGGGCTTATCGTAATCCGGGAGCCCCCTTTAATAAGAGGGCCCCCAGATCCTGGCCCCCCACCCTATATGAATGAGTATGGGGTACATGGAACCCCTACCCATTAACCTGGGGGAAGAAGCGTCAATAAAAAAAAAAACACTACACAGGTTTTTAAAGTAATTTATTAGACAGGTCCGGAGGTCTTCTTCCGGCTTCGGGGGTCTTCTTCCGACTTCAGGGGTCTTCTTCTGACTTATATAGGTGGTGACCCTGCCCTCTTATGCCGTCACAGTCTCTGGGCATGCTGGGACTGTGACGTTTTAGGGGGGCGTGGTCAACATCACCTGGTGACCCCACCCCCTTATGCCATCACAGTCCCAGCATGCCCAGGGACTGTGACGGCATAAGGGGGCGGGGTCACCGCCTATATAAGTCACATCGGAGCGCTCTGAGAGCGTCGTGTCAACATCGCAAGAAGAGAAGAGGGAGGAAGACAAGAAGGCAGAAGGCAGAAGTCCGGGCCCCTGCTAGCAAATAAGCAGCAAAAGAGCAGAAGATAGCAGAGGAGCCCGGCAGAAGACCCGGAGAGCACGGAGAAGAACCGGAGAGACCCCCAAAGTCGGAAGAAGACCCCCAAAGCCGGAAGAAGACCCCTGGAGCTGTCTTTAATTAATTACTTTAAAAACCTGTGCAGTGTGTTTTTTTAATTGACATTTTTTCCCTAGGTTAATGGGTAGGGGTACCATGTACCCCATACTCATACACATAGGGTGGGGGGGCTGGGATCTGGGGGCCCTCTTATTAAAGGGGGCTCCCGGATTCCGATAAGCCCCCCGCCTGCAGACCCCGACAACCAACGGCCAGGGTTGTCGGAAAGAGACCCTTGTCCTCATCAACATGGGGACAAGGTGCTTTGGGGTGGGGGGGCCGCAGGGCGCCCCCTCCCCCAAAGCAGCCACCCCCATGTTGACGGCATGCGGCCTGGTACGGTTCAGGAGGGGGGGCGCTCGCTCATCCCCACCCCCTTTCCTGACCGGCCGGGCTGCGTGTTCAGATCGGGGTCTGGTATGGATTTTGGGGGGACCCCATGCCGATTTTTCGGCGTAGGGGGTTCCCCTTAAAATCCATACCAGACCTAAGGGCCTGGTATGCCCCGTGCTCGCTGCAATAGGATGTTTTTTGTTTTTTCCTATTGCAGCGAGCGCAAGATGCAGTACCCTGCCCTTGTGTCGTATCTGGTCCATCGGACCAGCCTACAGACGAACGGGCTTTCCGTCAGGAACTGAGTCCGGCGGAGTTACGACGGAGAGATCTGAAACATGTTTCATTTCTAGGTCCGTCGGACTTTTGAGAAAAAAAAGTCTGCGGGAGCCTACACATGATCGGATTGTCCGGCGGACTCTGGTCCACCACTCCAAGTCTGCTGTAAAGTCCGCTCGTGTGTACGCGGCATAACAAGACTTTGGAAATCTGACCAGATTCTATCCATTGCAAGCACTATCGACTTAGTGAACCTTCATTTCAGCTCTGAAACAATGATGGCCGCCAGCAACGGTCAAGCTGCTAAAACACAAAAGGTATGGAAACCCTGTTTACAATGGTCTAGAGCAGTGAAGTTCCTATGACACTCACAACTCATCTCCATTTCTTTCATGTCCAAGCAATATGAATAGTTCACTCAGGTTTGGTTTATACTACGTACAATGAGAATTTTATAAAATTCACATGTTATGAGAGTTAAAGTTCATACTAACGTATTACAAGGTGGTTCCTCTCTCCTCTTGAGTAGGGATGGGCGAACAGTTCAGCCCAAGCATAAGTTCTGGCCGAACTTTGGTTGTTCGGACGTTCGGCGAACAGCGAACATTATGCGGTGCTTGTGGCAAATTCTAAAGCCGCAGAACACAATTAAAGTCTATGGGACACTAACATGAAAGACCAAAAGGGCTCATTTTAAAGGCTTATATGCAATTTATTATCATAAAAAGTTTTTGGGGACCCGGGTCCTGCCCCAGAGGACATATATCAATGCAAAAAAAAGTTTTAAAAACAGCCGTTTTTTCAGGAGCAGTGATTTTAATAATGCTTAACGTAAAACAATAAAAATTAAATATTCCTTTAAATACTGTGCCTGGGGGTTTTCCTTCGTATGCCTGTAAAGTGGCGCAGTTTTCCCGTGATTAGAACAGTACCACAGCAAAATGACATTTCTAAAGGAAAAAAGTCATTCAAAACTGATCGTGGCTGTAAGGAATTGTTGGGTCTCGGCAATATAGATAAAACTCATTGAACAAAACGGCATGGGTTCCTCCCCCAGTCCCTTACCAGGCCCTTTGGCTCTGGTATGAATATTAAGGGGAACCCCCAACAGAATTTTTTTTTTTTTTAAATTGCGTGGGGCCCCCCCCCAAAATCCATACCATGCCCTTCAGGTCTGGTATGGAAATTAAGGGGAACCCTGCACCAAATTTTAAAAAAATGGCGTAGGGGTCCCCTCCAAAATCCATACCAGACCATTGTATGAGCACGCAATCTGGCAGGCTGCAGGAAAAGAGGGGGGATGAGAGAGCGCCCCCCTGAACCGTACCAGGCCACATGCCCTCAACATGAGAAGGTTGCTTTAGAATAGCCCCCCCCAAGCACCTTGTCCCCATGTTGATGGGGACAAGGGACTCATCCCCACATCCCTTACCCGGTGGTTGTGGCGGTATACGGGCGGGGGGCTTATCGGAATCTGGAAGCCCCCTTTAACAAGGGGACCCCCAGATCCTGGCCCCCCCTCCTATGTGAATTGGTAATGGGTACATTGTACCCCTACCATTTCACCAAAAAAGTGTCAAAAATATTTTAAAAGGATCAGGGGGGTCGGGTCACCCATTTAGGTCACGAGTGGCCCCGCCCTCAGCTATATATTAGCTGTCAAAGCGAGAAGAAGCCTCACTCGGCGGGATCCTCCCATGGAGGCGGAGCTGTTGTGCTTTTTTTTTTTCTTTTTTTGGTTCATCGGGTGGCATAGAAGGTGAATTGATGTCGCTGGACTTTTTTATTTTTTTATTTTTTAACCACTTCAATACCAGGCACTTATGCACCTTCCTGCCCAGACCAATTTTCAGCTTTCAGCGCTCCCACACTTTGAATGATAATTACTCAGTCATGCTACACTGTATCCAAACAAAATTTTTATTATTTTCTTCTTACAAATAGAGCTTTCATTTGGTGGTATTTAATCACCGCTGGGTTTTTTATTCTTAGCAATATAAGAGAAAAAACTGCAAAAATTTTGAAAAAAACACACTTTTTTTAGTTTCTATTGTAAAATTTTGCAAATAAGTCATTTTTCTTCATAAATTTGTGGCAAAATTTATACTGCTAAATATCTTTGGTAAAAATAATCTAAATTAATGTATATTATTTGGTCTTTGTGAAAGTTATAGTGTCTACAAACTATGGTGCCAATCACTGAAAATTGATCACATCTGATCACACCTGATGTACTGAAGGCCTATCTCATTTCTTGAGACACTAAGAAGCCAGGAAAGTACAAATACCCCCCAAATGACCCCTTTTTGGAAAGTAGACAATCCAAGGTATTTACTAAGAGGCAGGGTGAGTTTTGTTTTAAGTTGTAATTTTTTCACACAATTCTTGGGAAAATTAAGATTTTTTTATTTTTTTTTACACAAACTGGTCATATTAACAGGTTATTTCTCTCACACAGCATATGCATAATTGCAACTACACCCCAAAATACATTCTGCTACTCCTCCCGAGTATGGCGATACCACATGTGTGAGACTTTTACACATCCTGGCCATATACAAAGGCCCAACATTGAAGTAGCACTTTCAGGCGTTCTACAAGCATAAATTGCACATATCCTTTCTCAACCACCAATTACACTTTTGAAGGCCCTGGAGCACCAGGGCAATGGAATTGTCCACAAAATAACCCCATTTTGGAAAGCACACACCCCAACGTATAATCTGTGAGGCATAATGAGTCTTTTGAATGGTTCATTTTCTTCCAGAAGTTTTTGGAAAATGTGGAAAAAATATGAAAATGCATTTTTTTTATACAAAGTTGTCCATTTATAAGATATTTCTAACACGTAGCATGTACATAGCAAAAATGACACCCCAAAATGAATTCCGCTACTCCTCCTGAGTATTGCGATACTACATGTGTGAGACTTTTACACAGCCTGGCCACATACAAAGGCCCAATAGTGAAATAGCACTTTCAGGCGTTCTACAAGCATAAATTGCACATATCCTTTCTCAACCACCTATTACACTTTTGAAGGCTCTGGAGTACCAGGACAATGGAATTGTCCACAAAATGACCCCATTTTGGAAAGCAAACACCCCAACGTATAATCTATGAGGCATGATGAGTCTTTTGAACTTTTCATTTTTTTCCAGAAGTTTTTGGAAAATGTGGAAAAAAAATGAAAATGCATTTTTTTTACACAAAGTTGTCCATTTATAAGATATTTCTAACACATAGCATGTACATAGCAAAAATGACACCCCAAAATGAATTCCGCTACTCCTCCTGAGTATTGCGATACTACATGTGTGAGACTTTTACACAGCCTGGCCACATACAAAGGCCCAACAGTGAAATAGCACTTTCAGGCATTCTACAAGCATAAATTGCACATATCCTTTCTCAACCACCTATTACACTTTTGAAGGCCCTGGAGTACCAGGACAATGGAATTGTCCACAAAATGACCCCATTTTGGAAAGCAAACACCCAAATGTATAATCTATGAGGAATGATGAGTTTTTTGAACTTTTCATTTTTTTCCAGAAGTTTTTGGAAAATGTGGAAAAAAAAATGAAAATGCATTTTTTTTACACAAAGTTGTCCATTTATAAGATATTTCTAACACGTAGCATGTACATAGCAAAAATGGCACCCCAAAATGCATTCCGCTACTCCTCCTGAGTATGGTGATACCACATGTGTGAGACTTTTACACAGCCTGGCCATATACAAAGGTCCAACATTGAAGTAGCACTTTCAGGCGTTCTACAAGCATAAATTGCACATAGCTTTTCTCAACCGTCTATTACACTTTTGAAGGCCCTGGAGCACCAGGACAATGGAATTGTCCACAAAATTACCCCATTTTGGAAAGCAAACACCCCAACGTATAATCTATGAGGCATAGTGAGTGTTTTGAATGGTTCATTTTTTTCCAGAAGTTTTTGGAAAATGTGGAAAAAAAATGAAAATGCATTTTTTTTTACACAAAGTTGTCCCTTTATAAGATATTTCTAACACATAGCATGTACATAGCAAAAATGACACCCCAAAATACATTCTGCTACTCCTTCTGAGTATGGCGATACCACATGTTTGAGACTTTTACACAGCCTGGCCACATACAGAGGCCCAACAGTGAAGTAGCACCTCCAGGCATTCTAGCAGCATTAATTACACATATCATTTTCTGACTACCGATCACATTTTTGAAGGCCCTTCATATTTCTAACACATAGCAGGTACATACCAAATAACATGGTTTTAGAAGTGCAGTGGTCCACAGAGGAGAGCATCGGTCCAGGCAGCAGGCAGGAATGAGGTCAGCGACAGCAAAAGCAATCATCCAGGCAGCAGGCAGGAATACTGTCCATAGTTCAGTAGATACTGTCAGCACAGCCAGAGCACAGCCAGAGCACAGCCAGAGCATAGCCAAAGCACAGCCAAAGCATAGCCAAAGTACAGGTCCAGGTAGCAGGCAGAGGTGTCCTGGCAGAAATACTGTCCAAAGTCAGTAGAGGCAGCAGGCAGATATATGGTCAACACAGCCATAGTATTGGTCCAAGCAGCAGGAAGAAACATGGTCCATAATGTCATGGGTCATTACAAGCAGCAATATGGTCAGCACAGCCAAAGTATTGGTCCAGGCAGCAGGAAGGACCATCAAGCTTAGGGCCAGGGGGACAGGGGTAGAGGCTTCTCCCACCCAAATCGCTTTGAAGCCCCCGGGCAACCAGACCCTGTTCTGGGAGCACAGAAAACGAAAAACTGGTTTTCTCTACTCAGAACGCTATTCTGAAGCCCCTCACATATGTGAGACCCCTGTGTACTGCAGTAGATGGCCAAAAGATCAGTCCAAGTGGCAGGCAAAAACATGATCGATTAACAGGCCAAGGTCGGTGCACGTGGAAGTCAGAAACATGGTTTAAATCGGCAGGCAGAGGCATCGTCAGTAAACAGGCTGAGGTTGGTGCACGTGGAAGTCAGAAACGTGGTCTAAAACGGCAAGCAAAGACATCGTCGGTAAACAGGCCAGGGTCAGTTAATTAACATGGTAGCAGGCAAATGGGGAAATGGCAGTTTGTTAATAATAAGGGGAACTAATATTGGATGGATGTATGATAATTTTTGAAGCAATCTCCGATGCACAGGCCAGGTTGGGAGGGACATTGGGGACAATAATAGCTGGTATCTCTTCTTACTCCTCCTCTGCTGCATACACGGCATTTCTTTTGGCGTCTTCTTCCAGATTCTGTGGGGGGAATGTGATAGGGAAAGTCTTGCTCGTGAAGTCGACTCACGCTATCAGAACGAATGCTTACTGGGGCGGGACCTTGTTGATAAATGAGGGCAGTGACGATATCTTCAATATACTTCAGGTAGGTGATTTGTTGGTTTTTGAGTTGCTTTTTGGTAGCAGACAAACGAATTAAAAAGGGCCATGTGAAACAGGTGAAACGCAACTTTCTTATACCAATAACGGGACTTTCTGGTTGATAAATAGGGCTGTAGTATCTGATCGTTTAAATCCACCCCCCCATGTACATATTATAATCGTGGACACATTCGGGCTTTACAATGGGGCCGCCTCTTCTTTGGGTCTCCACCATGGTGTCATTGTGGACGGTAGAGAGGATGTGGACATCTTTCTTGTCCCTCCACTTCATGGCCAACACCTCCTCGTTCCTCACGAATGCCGATTCTCCGTTTTGCAATTTTTTGGTCAACAAATTTTGTGGGAATCCCTTCCGTTTTTTTTTTAAAGTACCGCAGGCTGGGTTTTTTTTACTATAAAGGTGACAAAAAGGGGCAGGTTGGTATAATAGTTGTCGACATATAAATGGTATCCATTGTCGAACAGGCTATGCACTAGGGGGTTATCCTGCTGGACGTCATATGACGCCCAGTCAGGATAACACAACCACCGCCCGGCCGTCATCTGCTATGGGCCGGGCGGGTAGTGGTTAATAAAGTGCTTGTCCCAAAGTGTCTCCTGTCTTTGTTACTTGATTTGACATTTTTTTTGGTGAAATGGTAGGGGTACCCCTACGCCAATTTTTTAAAAAAATTTGGTGCAGTGTTCCCCTTAATCTCCATTCCAGACTTGAAGGGTCAGCCTGGTATAGATTTTGAGAAGACCCCCACGCAATTTTTTTAAAAACATTTGGTTCGGGTTTCCCCTTAATATTCATACCAGACCCAAAGGGCCAGTTAATGGACGGGGGGGGGGGACCCATGCAGTTTTGTTTAATGAGTTGTATCTATATTGCCGAGACCCGACAATTTATTACAGCCGAGATCAGTTTTAAATGACTTTTTTCCTTTAGAATTGTCATTTTGCTGTGGTACTGTTCTAAACACGGGAATACTGCTCCACTTTAAGCATTATTAAAATCACTGCACCCGAAAAAACGGCCGTTTTTAAAACTTTTTTTTGCATTGGTACATGTCCCCTGGGGCAGAACCTGGGTCCCCTAACACTTTTTATGACAATAACTTGCATATAAGCCTTTAAAACTAGCAATTTTGATTTTTCATGTCAGTGTCCCATAGACTTTAACAGTGTTCGCGTATTCGTCCAAATGTTTTGCCTGTTCGGATGTTCTGGTGCGAACCGAACCGGGGGGGTGTTCGGCTCATCCTTTCTCTCAAGACACAAAAGTGCTCCCATTAGGGGTGTCTGAGAGAGGGAGGAGCACCACGACCTTGACAGTTATTATTATGGTGATAAGAATACTGTATGAGTTTTACATGGTTCAGAACCCCAACAACCTGCTGTACGACGAACAATGTCCACATTATTACCTATTGTCTGTGAAAATGGTCCAATAAAAATCGATTGAATCAAAAAAATTATAATTTTGTTTTCTCCTTCACTGACGGGCACTGATGAGGCAGCACTAACGGGCATTGATGAGGCGGCACTGATGGGCACTGATGAGGTGGCACTGATAAGGTGATACTGATGGACACTAACGAGGAGGCACTGATAGGCGGCACTGATATGCAGCACTGAAGGGCACTGATAGGCAGCACTGATATGCAGCACTGAAGGGCACTGATAGGCAGCACTGATGTGCATCACTGATAGGCACCAATAGACAGCACTGATGGGCACTGATAGGTGGCACTGATGGACACTAAAAGGTGGCACTGGTTGACACTGATAGGTGGCACAGATGGGCACTGATGGGCACTTACAGATATCACTCATAGGTAACACTGATGAGGAGGCACTGACAGTCATTACTTATGGGCACTGATTGGCAGCTGTGAAGGGCACTGACAGGCATTACTGATGGGCACTGATTGGCATTTTGGTGGGCATTAATTGGCTTTTTGGTGGGCACCTCTGATGGGGGCTGCGCTGGTAATTAATGCACAGACCCCCCCGCTCTGTCAGAAGAGCCGCCGATCGGCTCTCCCTGTAAGCACAAACCAAGGAAAGCTGTTTACTGGCACTTCCTGGTTGCCACTATGATCAGCTGTGATGGTCGCAGCTGATCACGTGGTTAAGAGCCTACATCATAGGCTCTTTACCCCAATCAGGGATGCAGTGTGTCAGAGCAACACACAGCACCACCATTCACCGTGCTGCGCGCCCCAGGATAATGGAGCCACATTGCGGATGTCAATCTGCAATAGGGTAGGCAAGAAGTGGTTAAAAAGAAGAAAGGGTTTACCCAGCGCACGACAATGAGAATGCCTGTGATATAGTTCAGTTTGATATTGTCTTTTTTGTTTTGATTGGAATTTGTCCATACAGTGCCTTGCAAAAGTATTCACCCCCTTGGCTTTTTACCTATTTTGTTACATTACAGCCTTTAGTTCAATGTTTTTTTAATCTGAATTATATGTGATGGATCAGAACACAATAGTCTAAGTTGGTGAAGTAAAATTAGAAAAATATATACATAAAACTATTTTTCAGAAATAAAAAACTGGTAATTGGCATGTGCGTATGTATTCACCCCTTTGTTATGAAGCCCATAGTGCAACCAATTACCTTCAGAAGTCACATAATTAGTGAAAAAGAAGTCTACCATTTATCCCTCACCCAGCTCTAATTCTAATGCATCAGCTTTTCTGAAACTGGTGTCAACTGACATCAGAGACATGAAGAACTTTTCTAACTCTCATGCAAATCTCAATCGAGATGAGCGAATTACACTGGAAGCGCTGTCTCACAACCACGATATTGTCATCAAACCCTCTGATAAGAGTGGCAATGAACAGTGCCCAATACACAGAGATGTGTATGGCCATACTGCATAACTCTGACTGGTATCGACCTATTTCTAGGTCAGTACTGGACAAGTTTACCTAAGACTTCTATTCACTAGTCAATACTGCATTCTATCACAATGCAATATCGAGACAATTATGGGATTACATTCGGACTACTCATCCAAGGGAGGCAACTTTTTATGCGCTACCCAAGCTGCATAAACAAAAAAAGAAACCACCAGGCAGACCGATCATTTTGGGACGTGGCAGCTTAACTGAGAATCTAAGTCGCATGGTAGACAACCATCTTAAACCTCTAGTTGCCTGTCTATCATCATATGTACGTGATACTATCCATTTTTTGCAAATAATTCAGGATTTATACATCGAGGATGGCACTCAATTGGTGGCTATTGATGTGGAATCCCTTTATTGTACTATTCCTCATGCCAAAGGCCTGGCGGCCATACGGCATGTTTTGTCACAATATAGTGAATGCGAACCCAATTATACTGAATTTATCTTGGCCTCCCTCGATTTCATACTTCATCATAACGTTTTTTGCTTTGACGGTTCCCACTACCTCCAGGTACAGGGCGTTGCCATGGGGACATGTTGTGCCCCATCGTACGCCAATCTGTATCTGGGGGAGTGGGAACACTCACTGCTTGTCTGTGAATCATTGTCTGTGTATATGTGCCATGTGTTAACATGGCGACAATACATAGATGACATATTCTTAATTTGGGATGGGTTGATCGACCTATTACATCAATTTTTGAATTCAATCAATAAAAATTAGTTCAATCTAAAATTTACGATGACTCATAGCCCTAGTGAAATCACATTCCTAGATGTACTTATAAAGAAACTACCCAATAGAAATCTGTCTAGTGAACTTTATCGTAAGCCCACAGCAGGCAATTCTGTGCTTCACACGACCAGCTTCCACCCCAAGCCACTACTTGCCTCTATACCCTATAGCCAGTATTTAAGATCCCGTCGCAAGTACTTGTCTCAAAAAAGCGTACAAACGAGCTCTGAATCAATCGCATTGTGACCTGCTTAACACACAAAAACAACACTCTAATGATGAAACAACACAAATCATTACAGCATATTCATCACAACACCAGCAAGTCAAATGGATCATAAACAAATATTGGCATTTATTGACCATGGACCCGACTCTGGCCCCCTTTGTCCCTAGTTCCCCAGCCATTACCTTTAGGAGAGTGCCCTCTATAGGCGACAAATTGGTCAGCAGTGAATATAGACCCTACAAAGGTGATGCATGTAAAACATTGGGGACCTTTGCTTGTGGGGGATGTCAATACTGCCAATATATGGATAGACGCAACAACATCACTTTACCAAATGGCCAACACTTCTCCCCAAAACATTAAGTGAATCGCAAAACCCCTGGAATAGTGTACTTGTTAACATGCGAATGCGGGTGCTATTATGTTGGAAAAACCATAAATGAGTTTTGGAAAAGGATATACCAACATCTTGGTACTATACGCAAACGCGATCCTGAGGTACCTATTGGCCATCATATGGCCACACTCCACCCAGCATCAATTCCCAAGATTTATTTTTTAGCTCTTGACCGTATCCACTTCAGCCCCAGAGGCGGGGATTCCAATAAACGCCTTCTCCAATGTGAACTGAGGTGGATATATAATTTACGGGCTAACTTTCCACCCGGCCTCAATGGGGCTTTCAACTTTAGTCCATTTCTCCCTGGTTTTGCATCAGGGGTCTGTGAGCTGAATCTGTAGGGGTTTCCTCCTGCTGCTCTCTTTTCTGTTCTTTTCCTCTGTATATACTGGATGTGTGAATTATGTACTCATTACCTTATAACATAAAAATGAATAACCGTGTATTTACACAGGACGCTGCTATCCACAGCGAATTATATACCCCCCCTCTTCACCTGTCATGTATGACTCTGTTCATTATGCAATTTGTACAACTCCGCAAGTTATTCATTATGCAATTTGTATATTTTTGTATGTTTTTATATATTGTTCAGTGCTACCATGAGATATGCTGCCTGTTCTCTTTTTGTTCTTGTCTGTTATATCCCATTAAAACTTGTTTCTTTATTTTTGTACAACAGGTTGGCTGTAACACCTTTATCCACTAGATGGCGCAGCTCATGTTATGCAGGCCGCCTGCCTGCTCACAGACACCCGGCGGGTAAGCTCCACTCGCTCTTGGCTAGGTTGTGGCCAAGTTGTGGGCATGTTATGTAAATTAAATGATGCAAATCCTCAAACAATCCATGTTAATTTAAGGTTGTGAGGCAACAAAACACGAATAATGCCAAGGGTGGTCAATACTTTTGCAAGACACTGTATATGCTTTAGGAAAAATTCAGGTGCAAGCCATCTCCAGAGTGTATCCAAGGTACTCTGTGAGCAATGTAAAAGAGAGAGGGAGAGAGGCACACCTAAGTGCAACATTATAAAGGTATTTTAATAACGCAAACATAAATGCACTTACAGAAATGAAGGTATCATAGGCATATCTGTCAGGTAAAGGATCTTCCTTGAGGGCTGCCAGCAATCCATTTTTTTCCCAGTGATCAGCTGTATTTTTTCACTGTACAGGACGCTGTCTGCAGGAAATGGTTAAAGTGGATGTAAACCCTTACATATACCCAGTGAAGTGAACAGCATTAGATGATACACATAGATTAACAAAAAACCTCCTACATATATTTTACATACATATCTGCTGTCTTCAGCTTTATATATTCTTTAGAAAGTTCAGATCGTTTTAGGAAATTTTCTCTTTCTCTTCAGCACTGCAGTGAAGCCTGAGCATACAGCCAAGACAGCTGATTGGAGGAAAGGCACACATCCCCTATCCTCACAGGTAGAGATTTTCAGATCTGTTTGTTGAATAGTTCAGCACTCTGTTAATCTATTTATAGAATCATCCCCAACACAAGACTCAGGCTGCTTTTATCTCAGTTGACGGACCCTTATCTGAACATGCAACCTGGCAGGCCACAAGAAAAGAGGGGGGGACGAGAGAGCGCCCCCCCTTCTGAATCGAACCAGGCCACATGCCCTCAACATTGGGAGGGTGGTTTGAGGTAGCCCCCCAAAGCACCTTGTCCCCATGTTGATGGGGAGAAGGGCCTCATCCCCACAACCCTTGGCCGGTGATTGTGGGGTCTGCGGGAGGGGGGCTTATCGGAATCTGGAAGCCCCATTTAACAAGGGGACCCCCAGATCCTGACCCCCCCATGTGAATTGGTAATGGGGTACAAATGTACCTCTACCATTTCACAAAAAAAGTGTCAAAAAGGTTAAAAAACACAAGAGACAGTTTTTGACAAGTCCTTTATTAATTTCTTCTTCTTTCGGCTTCTTCTTCCATCATCTTTCTTCTGGTGTTCTTTCGGTGTTCTTCTTCCTCCATCTTTTTCTTCATCTTCTTCTTCTCCATCTTCTTGCTTCTTTGCTTCTTCTGACATTTCTTATATATCTTATATAACGGAGGGCGGGGCCACCCGGTGACCCCGCCCCCCTGACAACACGGGGAAAGCCTCAGGGAAGTCCCATGAATTCCCCGTGTGTCAGAGGAGGGGTCACCGGGTGGCCCCGCCCTCCGTTATATAAGAAGTGTCAGAAGAAGCGAAGTGTCACATGGCTGAAGACTCCCACTGAGGCGGATCATGCGGACTGAGCGGAGGAGAAGCCTGCAGGAAGATGCGGGACGAGAAGAGCGGACAAAGAAGAAGAAGATGAAGAAGAAGGTGGATGAAGAAGAAGAACACCAAAAGAAGATGAAAGAAGAAGAAATTAATAAAGGACTTGTCAAAAACTGTCTCTTGTGTTTTTTAACTTTTTTGACACTTTTTTTGTGAAATGGTAGGGGTACATTTCTGCCTCATTACCAATTCACACGGGGGGGCGGGATCTGGGGGCCCCCTTCCAGATTCCGATAAGCCCACGCCCGCAGACCCCCACAACCACCGGCCAAGGATTTTGGGGATGAGGCCCTTCTCCCCATCAACATGGGGACAAGGTGCTTTGGGGGGGCTACCTCAAAGCACCCTCCCAATTTTGAGGGCATGTGGCCTGGTACGGTTCAGGAGGGGGGGCGCTCTCTCATACCCCCCTCTTTTTCTGTGGCCTGCCAGGTTGCGTGCTCGGATAAGGGTCTGGTATGGATTTTTGGGGGGACCCAACGCCATTTTTTTTAAATTTTGGCGATGGGTTCCCCTTAAATTCCATACCAGACCTGCAGTCCATACCAGACCTGCAGGGTCTGGTATAGATTTTGAGGGGGACCCCCACGCCATTTTTTTAAAAATTTTGACACGGGGTTCCTCTTAACTATCCATACCAGACATGAAAGGACTGGTATGGAATTTAGAGGGACCCCCACGCGTTTTTTTTTATTTTGGTTTGGGGTTCCCCTGTGGGGAAATCCCATGCTGTTTTTATCAATGAACTTTTATGTGTATTGTTGGACCAACAATTCATTAATAGCCGCAAGTAGTTTTAAATTACTTTTTTTCCTTTGAAATGTCATTTTGCTGTCAGACTGTTCTAAACACGGGAAACATGCACCCCTTTACAGGCATACTATAGATACCCCCCAGGTATGAAATTTAAAGGAATATTACACTTTTATTGTTTGACTTTAAGCATTATTAAAATCACTGCTCCCGAAAAAACGTCCGTTTTTAAAACTTCTTTTTGCATTGATACATGTCCTCATGTCCCCAAACACTTTTTATGACAATACCATGCATATAAGCCTTTAAAATTAGCACTTTTGATTTCTCCCAATCCGAATTTGCCGCGAACACCCCAAATTGTTCGCTGTTCGGCGAACAAACGATGTTCGAGTCGAACTCATGTTCGACTCAAACTCAAAGCTCATCCCTACTCCTCACACAGAGACAGCATGTGAGGAGGGAGAGCTAATGGCTGCAGCGGTGAGTGTTAGAAAAAAACCCAGAAAACAAAGTGACCACAGTACCTGTCAGTGCCATCTGTCTCCACTACCATCTGTCCCCACTGCCATCTGTCAGTGCCATCTGTCCCCACTGCCATCTGTCAGTGCCATTTGTCCCCACTGCCATCTGTCAGTGCCATTTGTCCCCACTGCCATCTGTCCCCACTGCCATCTGTCAGTGTCATCTGTCCCCACTGCCATCTGTCCCCAGTGCCATCTGTCCCCAGTGCCACCTGTCTGTGCCATCTGTCCCTGGTGCCCCGTATAAGTGCCATCTGTCATCAGTGTCACATATTAGTGCCATCTTGTCATCAGTGCCATCTGTCATCAGTGCCACCTGTCAGTGTCACGTGCCATCTGTTATCAGTGTCACGTGTCATCAGTGCCACGTATCAGTGCCATCTGTCATCAGTGCCACGTATTAGTGTCATCTGTCATCAGTGCCACGTATTAGTGCCATCTGTCATCATTGCCACGTATTAGTGCCATCTGTCATCAGTGCCACGTGTCATCAGTGCCACGTATTAGTGCCATCTGTCATCAGTGCCACATATTAGTGCCATCTGTCATCAGTGTCACGTGTCATCAGTGCCCTGTATTAGTGTCATCTGTCATCAGTGCCACATCAGTGTCACATGTCATCAGTGCCATGTATCAGTGCCATCTGTCATCAGTGCCACGTCAGTGTCACGTATCATTGTCCTGGTGCTCCAGGGCCTTCAAAAGTGTAATAGGTAGTCAACAAGTTAGATATGTAATTTATGCTCCTTGAACACATTTGTTCACCTATGTGGCTAGGCTGTGAAAAAGTCCCACACTTACTCAGGAGGAGTAGCAGAATGTATTTTGGGGTGTCATTTGTGGTATACACATACCATGTGAGAGAAACAACCTATTACAATGACAATTTTGTGGGGAAAAAAATCTTCATTTTGCAAAGAATTGTGGGAAAAAATGACAACATCAAAAAGCTCACCATGCATCTTACTAAATCCCTTGGAATGTCTACTTTCAAAAAGGGGTCATTTGGGGGGTATTTGTACTTTCCTGACTTGTTCG
Source organism: Aquarana catesbeiana (assembly GCF_042186555.1). NCBI lineage: Eukaryota > Metazoa > Chordata > Amphibia > Anura > Ranidae > Aquarana > Aquarana catesbeiana. The sequence goes on from NC_133330.1 coordinate 250,640,511, forward strand.
GGTCGCAAGAAATGAGATAGGCCACCAGTACATCAGGTGTGATCAAATTTTTATGATTTGCACCACAGCTTGTAGACTCTTTCACACAGACCAAATAATATCCAGTAATTTGGGTTATTTTTACCAAAGATATGTAGCAGTATAAATTGTGGCCAAAATTTATAAAGAAAAATTATTAATTTGCAAAATTTTATCACAGAAACTAAGAAAAATGCGTTTTTTTTTTTTTCAAAATTTTCGGTCTTTTTTCATTTATAGCGCACAAAATAAAAAACCCAGAGATGATCAAATACCACCAAAAGAAAGCTATATTTATGTGAAAAAAAGGACAAAAAACTCATTTGGGTACAGTATTACATGACTGAGTAATTGTCATTCAAAGTGTGAGAGCACTGAAAGCTGAAAATTGGTCTGGGCAGGAGGGGGGTTTAAGTGCCCAGTTGTCAAGTGGTTAAGAAAAATTACTTATAATAAAAAATTCATAACAGAAACTAAGAAAAACTATTTTTTTTTCTAAATTTTTGGTCTTTTTTTGTTTATTTAGCAAAAAATAAAAAACCCAGTGGTGATTAAATACCACCAAAAAAAAGCTCTATTTGTGTAAAAAATAAAATCATATGGGTACAGTGTTGCATGACCGCTCAATTGTCATACAAAGAGTGACAGCGCTGAAAATTGGCCCAGGCAGGAAGGGAGTAAAAGTGTCCAGTATTGAGGTGGTAAAGCTCGAATTATACATAGGACTCTATTGGAACTTTTGGAAGCATTCATAGCTTGGAATAGATGACAATGTGAAGATAAGGGACAAAAGTGAGGGATAGTTTTAAAAAAAAAAAAGTGCATTACATTCAAGTCACCGCCCAAGCTCTTTAACCCTTTGTTAAAACAGACAGTGTTCCAATGTAGTTTGCAACTGATCTGTCCCCACAACATAATGCTGCCACCACCATATTTCACGGTGGGGATGGTGTGTTCAGGATGATGTGCAGTGTTAGTTTTCCCCCAAACATTGTGTCTTGCTTTTAAGCCAAAAAGTAAGATTTGTGTAAGATTTGTGGAGTGTATGACTAATAGTTGTCCTGTGGACAGATTCTCCCACCTGAGCTGTGGATCTCTGCAGCTCCTCCAGAGTTACCATTGGCCTCTTGGCTGCATCTCTGATTAATGCCCTCCTTGCCGGCCTGTCAGTTTAGGTAGATGGCCATGTCTTCTTAGGTTTACAGTTGTGCCATACTCTTTCCATTTTCAGATGATGGATTGAACAGTGCTCCATGAGATGTTTAAAGTTTGGGATATTTTTTTTAACCTAACCCTACTTTAAAATTCTCAACAACTTCATCCCTGACCTGTCTGGTGTGTTACTTTGCCTTCGTGATGCAGTTTGTTCACTAAGGTTCTCTAACAAACCTCGGAGGGCTTCACAGAACAGCTGTATTTATACTAAGATTAAATTACACACAGGTGGACTCTATTTACTAATTAGGTGACTTCTGAAGACCATTGGTTCCACTAGATTTTAGTTAGGGGTATCAGAGTAAAGGGGGCTGAATACAAATGCACACTACACTCTTCAGGTATTTATTTATAAAAAAAATTTGCCATTTATTATTTTCCTTACACTTTACAATTATGTGCCACTGTGTGTTAGTCTATCACATAAAATCCCAATAAAATACATTTACGTTTTTGGTTGTAACATGACAAAATGTAGAAAATTTCAAGAAGTGTGAATACTTTTTCAAGGCACTGTATACATCTATATATATAGATATATACAGAGATATATATCTATATTGAGAGATGTTCAGGAGGAATTTAGAGCAAATCATTACAAAGTAACACTTAGACTATTGTCACCAGAACAGGTGTCCCTATTGAAAGATTTACTCTCGTGTTCTGGTGAAAGCTCTAAAATGTGGTATTACCCATCACTTTTTGCTCAGTAACAATGGTTAGAGTTCAGTCAAAGGCTAGGCACATTTAAGTGACCAAGATTTATAGCTCAAAGAGCTTAACTACAGAAAAGGAACATATGATCAGCAACCTGGCTTTGCTGTTTGGCAGGGCTGGACAAGTCTAAGGAATGGTTGGACAAAATTATTTTCCCAGGTGTTAGACCTCCTATACTTTATCTGTAAATGTTTCTGTTAGCTTGAAGCAAAGTTTTAACCTGCATCGTGTGTGCATTCTCTTTATAGAATACATTGGTGGTCATTATGCACATGCAAAGCAAAAGCCCTAATGGTATTTTAGAAGTATAACTAAACTATAGGGAAATTGTACATGTGTAATAGGTGCTGCCACTGAAGCTTTGATAGTAACCCCAAAATAATTTTCATTTAACTGTGTAAAAAATTATTTTCATGTAAACTAATTTTTTTATTTTTTTTTTAATATGTTTATTAAGAGTTTTCATTCAAAAGAAAAAAAAATATATAAAAGTATTACAAACACAAGTCATGTATCCGTGAAGGCTCCAAGACAAATAACATAGTCTTCGCAGAGTAGAACAAAAATGACAGTAATATAGAATCAGCCTTGATAGCACGACTAGAATCAGAACAATCATGGTTAACTGATAACAGCGCATCTGGCGTAACAAGAGTAGGAAAGTAAGAAATTGCACCAAAGCAACTATACATTCTAATTGGATAGGGGCAAAGAGATTATTAGGGTTAATAACAGGTACACATTTCAACTCAAATAGAGCAGCAAAAGAACAAATGGAGTATATGGAATGCTAGGGGGGGACGGATGGTTTCTGGTGTTCAGGGGTATCTTGAATCCTGAGTTTACCCAGCGTATTGGTAAGATCCGCACGCAAGTACTAGTCCGTACATTGGAAGGGTGTCAATATGTTGAGAGATCTCTTCTGGAAAAAAGGAGTGCTTCATATATCGTTGCCATCTGGCGATAAAACGTTTCTAGAACTTAGAGTGTTGGGTAACAGTGTCCAGCTTCTCCATTAGAAATAGGGTTTGTAGCGCATGTTTTACTGAAGCAATATGAGGTGGGGCGGGATGAATCCAGGCCTGCATGAGTACTCTACGAGCTATCAAAAGGCAAATATGGACCCACTGTGGGAGTGAGGCTCCGGTAGATGAAGAGGAAGAGGACATCATGGCATCACAGCATCACAGCTAAAAAGGCACAACAAAGGGTCATTAGGGAGGAACCTCTGTTGAATCATGTTGATATATTTAAGTACATGGTTCCAGAAGTTGGAGGTAGCTTGGCAAGTCCACAGTCTATGAAACAGAGACGGTCAAGAGTTGTTGCACCAGGGGCACATAGAGAGGTCTACTTTGCTATGTCGAACTGGGATATATGCGCGGTGAGTGATTTTGAATTGAGTTTCTCGCCATTCTTCGCAGACCACTAGGTATCAAATTTTTTGGTATCCTGCAAGAATATTTTCTGGGGCGTCTTGGATGTCAAGGATGGATGCCCAGGAACTAAAAGGAAGGATGCGGTACTTGAAGGCCTGGTGAGTGATAAGGTTAGAGTATATTTCTGAGACAGAGTATTGATCCTGCTTAAGCATTGTATCAATGAATGAGCGCTGTCAAGGGTATTGCCGTGGACTGAAGCATGATTTGAGGTAGCTGGTTATTTGATAGTAGTGAAACACCTGTAACGGTGGTAGGGAGTATTGTTGGGTCAGTTCTGAGAAGGGTCTAAGAGTTCCTTGGGTAGGATTGAAGAATTTGGAGACAGTCTGTAGGCCAGAAGCAGACCATTGTGCAAAGGCTTTATGTGTCCCAGAGGGGGAGAACATTGGGTTGCCAAATATAGGCAGGTGGGATGAGATGGTGTAGGGTAGACCCAGTAGTTTCCGAACCTCTTTCCAGGCTATAACGGTGTCTCTAATCAATAAATTTGATTTTAAGATAGGAGGCAAAGAGTGCAGCCTGGAATGAAGCACTGCCTGGGGATTGAACAGGGACACCAGGGCATCCTCCAGTATATAATTGGAGTACAGAGACTTTTTAAGACAACCAATCAATACCCTACCGCAGTAGGCAAGAAAGATTATAGAATCTAAGATTGGGCAGGCCTTCTATACCCTCACCCTTTAGGAGACTTTGGTTTTGAAGCGCAATTCTAGGTTTTTTACTGCACCAGAGAAACGCAAGCAAGGCAGTATGTAACCTTTGAACATCTGTATGTTTCAAAAGAAGAGGAAAGGTCTGCATTGGGTACAACAGTCTTGTCAACAGGACCATTTTGAAGAGATGGTATCTCCCAAAAAGTGAAAGGGGCAGGGCCGTCGATGCTTCCAGCTCCCGTACAATCTTGTCTATGACTGGGGGATAATTTAGACTGTACAAAGAGGAGGGTATTCTATCAATGTGGATACCTAATTAGGTGATACAATGCTTTGCCACTATAAATGGGAATGAGTCAATCCAGCTGCGAAATACATGTGGGTTAAGGGCCAAAATTTCACTCTTATCAAAATTAATCCTTAGCCCCAAGCAGGCTTGGAAGGTCGCAAACAGTTCTTGGAGTAGAGATATGTCAGATGAAGGGTTAGTTGAGAAGAGAATGTCATTGGCAAATAGAGCCAAAGGAAGAACTTGGTTGCCGTGACACCACTGACCCCTGCAGGGAAATTAAAAATTCTGGATAGCGGTTCAATAGCGATGTTGAAGAGGAGAGGGCAGAGAGGGCACCCTTGACGTGTGCCTTTGGTGAGGAGGATGTCGGGGGACAAAGTCAGGGGTGGCGAGACGGGCAGTTGAAGAAGCATACATCTTTTGAATAAAATGTAAGATGGGGCCCGACATGCTGAACGCTCTCATGACCATGAACAGCCAGGAGAAGCTAATGTTGTCAAAGGCTTTTTTGGCATCAAGCAAAATAACTGCTGTGTCATGGTCAGAGTGCGTCTTGGCAAACTCAAGGGCCAGGAGGACTTTGCGGATGTTGAGGGTGGCAGAGCGCCCCAGCACAAATCCTGATTGGGCCTGGTGGATGATTAATGGAAGGAAGCTTGCCAAACAGGATGCAATGACTTTAGAGAGAATTTTGGCATTGACATTGATTAGGAAAATAGGTCTATAGGAGCCAGGAAGAAGGGGATCCTTACCCTTTTTGGCTATGAGTTTGATGTGTGCTTGAGAGCCGCAGGGTAGGTAGGGCCTCTTAGCCCACATGGAATTATAGACATGGTGTAAGGTATCAGGGATGAACTCTGAGATCAGCTTGTAAAATTCTGCGGATAATCCATCCGTGCCTGGGGCTTTTCCCGCAGGAAGGGATTTTATAGTAAGACAAATATCCTCTTGGGATATGGGGGCATTTAATGTCTCCAATTGTTCGGGAGTTAACTCAGGTAGTTTGGTATTTGCAAGTAGTTTTCCCACTGCATCTGTGTCAATAGGATCTTCAGACTTGAGGGATGTGTAGTAGTTAGCCAGGAGGGTGCTGATCTCAGAGCGCATTAACAATGACACCAGTAGAGGAGTGTAAAGCTCCAATGTGGGTTGGTGGGTAGCGACCAGAACATAGTTTCACCAACAACCTGCCAGCCTTGTTAAAATATCTATGGAAATTCAGGGTAGAGTATGATTGCCTGGTGATTTCCTGCTGAGCGGACCAATGGTCAAAGCTGTTTGCCAGGCAAGTATATTAGCTGGTGTGCGGCTTGATGATAAGGCGCATTGGGCCATACGTAGAGTGTCACTAGCTTTGTGGTATTGGATGCGAGTTTGCTTTTTAAATTGTGAGGTTTAGGAAATAATGTGCCCCCTGAGGAAAGCTTTCCCCTGTTTCCCAAAACAGGTTAGGGGTAGAAAGATGAGCCCCATTGGTTTCGGTAAATTCCGCCCATGCACTCCACAAGTCGTCGTTGTCAGTCTAGTAGGAGGGGAAGCACCAGGTGTTAGTGAGGCAAGGTAATGCTATTCCAGAGAGCTGGACACTAATGAGGGAGTGATCAGAGATAACCATGTCCTCAATGGTCGACGCTGTCACTAGAGGGAGTGCACCGGGGGAGCAAAAAAAGTGGTCAATACGGGAGAATGAGGCGTGGGGAGGGGAGAAGAAGGTGTATCCCCGATCTATGGGCTATGAGAAGCGCCAGGTATCCGTAAGAAGAAACGAGGAGACCGATTGGGCTAGCAAAGTAGTAGTGTCAGTTAACAGGGTTTGTCTCGTGGGTCCTTGTGAGCGATCTTCAGACATGTGAATGATGGAGTTAAAATCCCCCCTATAAGATGGAAGTGTTCAGAGTTCTGTAGAACCCAATAGTTGAAATCTTGGAAAAAGGTTTGCCCAGGAGAGTTAGGTGCATAGACATTGGAGATGGCGATGTCACAGGAGGCAACCCTTAGGTGAACAGTGGGTCTGCGACCGTTCGAGTCCGTCTCTATGGAGCATAAAGTGTGATGGGGATTTTTGTGAAGTAAAATAGCAACTCTGGCCTTGAGTCCCACCACTGGAGAGCCATAGACCTTACCTACCCATAATTTAGAAAGGCGAGAAAAGTCCTCTGCGGCCAGATGAGTATCCTGTAGGAGCACAACATCTGCCCGCAGACGCTTAAGGTGTCTCAAAATTTGCATGCGTTTATTGGCGGAATGGAGCCCCTTAACATTCCATGAGATTACCTTTAAGTGATCCCCAGTAGGGATAAGCCGAACACCCCCTGGTTCGGTTCGCACCAGAACTTGCGAACAAACCAAAACTTCGCAAGAACGTTAGAACCCCATTGAAGACTATGGGACTCGAATGTTCAAAATCAAAAGTGCTCGTTTTAAAGGCTACTTTGCATGGTATTGTCCTAAAAAGGGTTTGGGGACCCGGGTCCTGCCCCAGGGGACATGGATCAATGCAAAAAAAAGTTTTAAAAACGGCCATTTTTTCGGGAGCAGTGATTTTAATAATGCTTAAAGTCAAACAATAAAAGTGTAATATTCCTTTAAATTTTGTACCTGGGGGGTGTCTATAGTATGCCTGTAAAGGGGCGCATGTTTCCCGTGTTTAGAACAGTCTGACAGCAAAATGACATTTCAAAGGAAAAAAAGTCATTTAAAATTACTCGCGGCTATTAATAAATTGCCGGTCCAACAATACACATAAAAGTTCATTGATAAAAACGGCATGGGAATTCCCCACAGGGGAACCCTGAACCAAAATTTAAAAAAAAATGAAGTGGGGGCCCCCCTAAATTCAATACCAGGCCCTTCAGGTCTGGTATGGATATTAAGGGGAACCCCACGCCAAAATTTAAAAAAAAAATGAAGTAGGGGTCCCCATCAAAATTCATACCAGAAGGGCCTGGTATGGATTTTAAGGGGAATCCCATGCCAAAATTAAAAAAAAAATTGGGGTGGGGTCCCCCCAAAAATCCATACCAGACCCTTATCCGAGTACGCAACCTGGCAGGCTGCAGGAAAAGAGGGGGGGCAAGAGAGCGCCCCCCCCTCCTGAACCGTACCAGACCACATGCCCTCAACATTGGGAGGGTGCTTTGGGTCCCCCCTAAACCACCTTGTCCTCATGTTGATGAGGACAAGGGCCTCATCCCCCCAACCCTTGGCCGGTGGTTGTGGGGGTCTGCGGGCGGGAGGGCTTATCGGAATCTGGAAGCCCCCTTTCACAAGGAGACCCCCAGATCCCGGCCCTTCCCCACGTGTGAAATGGTAAGGGGGTACAAAAGTACCCCTACCATTTCACAAAAAAACTGTCAAAAATGTTAAAAATGACGAGACAGTATTTGACAATTCCTTTATTCGCGGAGGAAGATGCTGGACGAGAACACCGGAGGAAGAACCAGAAGAACCAGAAGAAGAAGAAGATGGAGGAAGAAACCGAAGGATGCAGGAAGAAAGAAGTTAGAAGAAAGAAGATGGAAAGAAGAAGAATTTAAATAAAGGAATTGCAAAAACTGTCACTTGTCATTTTTAACATTTTTGACAGTTTTTTTGTGAAATAGTAGGGGTACTTTTGTACCCCCTTACCATTTCACACAGGGGGGAGGGCCGGGATCTGGGGGTCCCCTTGTTAAAGGGGGCTTCCAGATTCCGATAAGCCCCCCCGTCCGCAGACTCCCACAACCACCGGCCAAGGGGTGTGGGGATGAGGCCCTTGTCCTCATCAACATGGGGACAAGGTGCTTTAGGGGGGACCCCAAAGCACACTCCCAATGTTAAGGGCATGTGGCCTGGTACGGTTCAGGAGAGGGGGCCGCTCTCTCGTCCCCTCATCTTTTCCTGCGGCCTGCCAGATGGGTGCTCAGATAAGGGTCTGGTATGGATCTTTGGGGGGACCCCACGCCAATTTTTTTTAATTTTGGCGCAGGGTTCCCCTTAAAATCCACACCAGACCTGAAGGGTCTGGTATGAATTTTGAGGGGGACCCCTAAGTCATTTTTTTTTTATTTGGTCACGGGGTTCCCCTGTGGGGAATTCCCATGCCGTTTTTATCAATGAACTTTGAAATTTTATGTGTATTGTCGGACCGGCAATTCATTATAGCCGCGAGTAGTTTTAAATGACTTTTTTCCTTTGAAATGTCATTTTGCCATCAAACTGTTCTAAACACGGGAAACATACGCCCCTTTACAGGCATACTATAGACACCCCCAGGTACGAAATTTAAAGGAATATTACACTTTTATTGTTTGAGTTTAAGCATTATTAAAATCACTGTTCCCGAAAAAACGTCCGTTTTTAAAACTTTTTTTGCATTGATACATGTCCCCTGGGGCAGGACCCAGGTCCCCAAACACTTTTTATGACAATACCATGCATATAAGCCTTTAAAATTAGCACTTTTGATTTCTCCCATAGACTTTTAAAGGGTGTTCCGCGGCATTCAAATTTGCCGCGAACACCCCAAATGAGGTGGTGGTGAGGATAAATAGGGAACTGAAGTTAAAGAAGGAACAACAGGTCGCAGAGTTCAGTGTAGTGCTTCAGGCAGCAGACGGCAGCCAGTAGGACCCTCTGGGAGGGGTAGAGAAAAAATGAAGAGCCATGGTCCCTCAATGGGAGGGGCCTCACCTATCAGGAGGCAAGGGACACTTGAAGCCCAGGGTGGGTGATAACAGAAACGGGGGGCAGGAAAATAAGAGAAACAAAGTCTAGCAACCTACAGTTATAAAAGGAGCAGGCAGTCAGCTGTGTGCAGTTTTATCATCCGGAGGTCCAAAACGCACCCTCTTGTAGGGAGGTTTCTGAGGACTTTGCTGACTTCTGAAAGATGAAGCATATCTCCTGGATGAGGAAGAATCGTGGGAGGTAGAAGGATCTTCCTGTTCCATAGCTGATGGTTGTGCAGTGTTATGATAGTGCTCCGCTTAAGATGGAAAAGTGAAAGAAAGGCGCTCACCTGTGTCTGGTTGGATATGCAGGATTGCTGGGTAAGCTAGGGTAAATTAAATGTAATGATTGTAAAGTGAGGAGCAAACGGCAGAGAGGGCTTTGCGCTGAAGCTTAACTTAAATAGAGTAGTCTGCAAAGAGTAGTAATGGATGGTCGTCAACAGATCAGTTGCGCACTCGGCAACTGCAATTTTTGCAGTATGGCGTGTTTGTCCGCGTAGTTGAGATATTTAATAATCACTAGTCGAGGCTTGGAACGCATTTCTGATGGCTGGCAGATGTGGTGCGCACGTTCCACTAAGCATGCAGTGCGTAGCCCCAGCTGCTCCGGGATGGTGGAGGAGCAGATGGTGGTGAGCCTGGAAGGGGAATATGATTCAGGAAGTCCAATGATGTGTAAGTTGTTGCGTCTTAAACGATTTTCTGAGTCGTCCACTTTTTCCTGTAGATCGTTATAAGCAGTAGAGAGCCTGGCTATAGCAGCAGACATGGCAGCAGCATCTTCCTCTATTAAGGAGATTCGCTCCTCCGTTTGATCAATTCGTAGGGCTTGTAGCTGCAGTTCTTTATGGAGGTGTTCTAGCACTTTAAGGACCGCCTGGTCCACTGCTTGAGTGACCATGGAGGTCAAAAGTGCCAACACAGCCTGGGCAATACTTGCAAGAGAGGCTGGGTCCATCTGGGCTGGCACAAAGGGAGCCTGCAAACTCGTGGGTGCTTCTGCAGTATTCAACACAGCAGGGGGAGTGGACGCCATATTGGCTGCAGCGTGTGCCATGTCCCCTATGTGTGAGGGGGGGAGCGGAGGCCGCTCGAGCCACGGATCACTCAACAAAGCGATTCATGAGGGTTGCCCTGGCAGGAGAGAGGAGGCTGGGAGAATACCTCTGGCTTTGGCTGATCTGTGTGCAGGATTTGGGAGAGCGTGGCGGGAGCAGTGAACGCCTAGCTCCTCTCTATGCGGCGCTGGAACCGGAAGCCTAAAAACTAATTTTTTAATTGAAAGCAGTATTAAAGTGTTACTAAACCCAAGACCCTGCATTCACTATATCTGGTCTCCCACAGTACACAGAACATGGGCATGCAATAGTTTTAGTAAATAGAAACTGTTAAATACCTTTTCTCGTTATCGGTTAGAGCAGTCTTGTGACTTCTATCAGTGTCTGGTTAAAGCTTGTAGGAGGAGTTTTTAATTCTCCGCTGACTGTCCTATGAGGCTGCAGGACCCCTGGCCCTCTGTCTGGACAGTGCTGATTGGCCCTGTGCTGATCACATGCACTTTCCCAAGAAAAAAACTCTCTAGCAATACACACCAGAGTATGTGCAGAGTTCCTCCAAGGCTCTGCTCTATCAGGAGTTGGTTTGGGGACTGTGAAAGAAGGGGAAGACAGAGAAGACAGGATCAAACAGCCTTTTTACACAATGCAGAGGATTAACCCCTTAGGTTCCATAGTGAGTATAACAAGCATGCTTTACTGCATATACAGACTGATTTTACTGTTGTGGGTTATGTAAAACTTTAAACCCAAAAGCAAACATCTATTATATTGTAGCTTAACAATTCTTTCCCTTTTTTAGGCTTTCTTTTATCTATTTTTATCTGGTGATCTGGCCAGCAAGTCTATTGTTTTTCAAAAGCACAAGCTCTCCAGCAGAATGTATCAGTTTACCTGAATGACACAAACCACTTAACATGGACAGGGGTAGTTAAAATGATCAGCTTTAGCTATTCATGCAAAATCTTTATCCCAAAAGGAAGAAAACAACTCTTTGCTGCAACTGATTATAAAATGTGAGATGGAGTTTGGCTTCAACTTGTTAGTGTATCAAAATCTGCTAATATATTTAACACCACCCTCCCCCCAGACTGCTTCTGTCTGCTGGACCTCCTGTGCTCATTCCTCCAGAGCTGTGTCTCATTAATACAGGAGGTGTTTTACTGGCCAGATCACCAGGTCCCAGATAGCAAGGATAGCTTGCCACAAGCTTGTGGCAGTGTTGAATTGTAAGTCTTGTTAACTTGCTGCACACTGGCACTGGGATACTTTTCACTGGCACGTTGTACACTTGCAGAGCACTTGAAGGACAAGTTCTAGTTGCCACTTTTCCAATTTGCAGCGAATCTCTAGCAAGAGCAAAGTTGCATTGGTGAGTTTACAGCAAGAGCTCTGCAAGTCTACAACATGAAAATTCAGCCACAGTGACCCCTGTGGTGGGATGACTATTGCTCAAGATTACTGATCCAGAACTTGCAGCAGACTTGCAGAATGTTTACAAAGAAAGTTCATCTGTCAAGTCATGCAATGCGGACTTGCTGCAATTGTGCAACAAACTTGTGAAGCCTGGCAAGTCTAGCAATAGCTTAGCAAGTCATTTGCAAACTTGCAGCACAATTGCTTGCTATCTGGGGTGAAAACAGAGGGGGGGAAAAGCCAAGGAGAAGAAAACTAATGCAGCAATCACATCTAATGATCCGTAAGTGGCAATATAACACATCTTTGGTTTGGAATTTAATACAGCTTTAAGAATGTCCATCCACTTCAGCAGTTCTGTAGGCAGTTTATTAGCTTCACTCATTTTTCCAAACAGATCATGAAATGTCAGTGATAGCATCTCCTATATATTGCATCTTTGATTTTTATTTTGTAATGATGTGCTTTCTCTAACTTAACAGCAGGATACACGGACTGAGAAATATGAAACTAATCACCTGTTTTTATATTTCACAGATGGCTATCTCATGGGATTCTCATGTAAGGTAGCACAACTTGTTAGTCCAGTATGTAACAATAATATAAAATAGCAGAGAAGTTATTCACCATCCCAGCAATGCTTTTAAAGTATATTTCATTATGCAATGCTATGCTTACCCTGTCAGCTTTGTCATTGAGACAAAGCCGCAATGACGAATGGCCTCAAATAGCTTTAATTGTCAGTGGAGTTCACAGGGAAATGATACGGACTTGTGATTTGTCACTATGAGTTTGCAGTGTTAATAGTGAAAGCCAAAGGAAGGAAAAAGAAAAAAAAAATTGGATACTTTAATTGCCGCTTTTATTAACCCATAACCTTATGCAATCGTGTACTGTTAAGTTTAAAACATACAAAAAAAATGAACAGAGCCCTTATCTTTGCCAAAATGACAGCTATTGAAGTTGACAAAATTAAAAAGTTCCATTAGAATTGGCAACCCTGGGTCAAACATTGCTCACCTCCTAACTTTGATGAGTCCTTGCTATTGCCTTGCTGACTAGCTTGCCTAAACATCAACTAGAGGCATTCCCAGGACGGGAACCGTACCACCGATGTGGGAGACTCTCACCCCTCCTCTTCTTACCCCCTCCCTTTCATTTTTTTTTTTTTACAAGCTTCTTTACTTAGTGCGGGCAAGGCACTATACCACTTGTTTACCATCTGTCCTCCAAACAAGCCCAAATAATTAGAACTCACATCAGCCCCGCTCCTGGGCCTATCACCCTTTCACCTTCCTTCTTCTATTTACAGCATCACGGCCCATAACAGTGGGATACACAAACATCTTCCTACTCACAGGTTTCTGTTGGGTACTAACTCTTACCACGTAATATAGCTGTATGATCTGCTACCACCGCCTCATGTTACTAACAGGTGTCCTGAAAGAAGGTGAAAATGCAAATAGCTTGCAACCTATGCAGCTTATACAATACTCCTTCAGTCTCGGCCGGGGACAACGCGATAATCATGGAAATGCCACCACCTGTTCACAGTTTGATCCCACTAGAGGCGAGCGGGTGGTCTGGAGGCACACTTCATTATGTTCATCAAAAGATATTTGTCCCTCTCCTCAGTTCCCTAATCCACCCTGTTTCATTCAACCATCTCTGGATCATATTCTTGCTAATCGTTACTACATGTATAAGCTTGTATACGTTACTATTCGAAATGTGTGTACCCCAAGCAAATGTACATGTATTTTTTTGTCTTTCTTCTTCTGTATTCCTCAATAAAAATTATTGAACACTACCAGAAAGTATAAAAAGTTTTGAAGATCAAATTCCAGGATTCTGGGGTGGCACCAAGACTTGGGTAGGAAAGAAGAAGCACCCAGCATCAGTGTCACCCAGTGTTTATTAAAAGTGTAAACATGTACATTGAGCCATGGACACCGCGTGCTCCTGTTTTTCTACCCAAGTCTTCTTGCTGAAATGACCACAAGGTCGTATCGGCAAGGTAGTAGCCCAAGCCCCTAAGAGGGTCCACCACCACCATCCATCATTAGGCATGACCTACTGGACGAGATTTCTTCCTCTTTGCCCACATAATCACCAACCCACAACCAGTGACTGATCCAGTCAGTCCAGCGCAGTCTCCAGCATAAGTGGGGTAGCACTAAGGACTTGGAGCCGAAAGTATTATGTGCCTGAACTTTATATGTTGCCAACTTTTTTTTTTTACATCTTTTGACAAGAAGTTAGAATTTATGGGTATGCCACATGGTTTACAAAGGGGGTAAACATACATTTGGGTACCATCATCCTAAATATGACTAAGATCAGGAAGTAGGGTAAAAAGAGGGATCAGAGCAAGGACCTCTCCAATAATGTCCTGCCTCTTTTACAAAAACAACGGACTATTGCGGTACCATGAAAAAAGACTTGAATTAAAAAAGCATAAATTTATTTCAAAACATGATAAAAAAGTCCCATAGGGGACATCAATTGTACATATTCATAACATGACATGCATAGACAATGATAATTGTTTTACAGCATTGTTGATACTAGGTTGGTATAGCTAATGCCCACACAGATATATGGACAGAAATTGTATGGTGTGATACTTGCAGACGTGACCTCTACGTTTCGCGGTCACAGCCGCTTCTTCAGGAGGTGTCTAACAGTATATAGTCTATGAGGGTAAAGAACAATACAGTATCAACATAGTAAAAAACATACATGATTTTACAAAAAGTACATAGTCGATATTGGAGAATATATTTGAAATTTGAAGTTTAAAAATTGCACTCACCAAACTATAACCATAACGGTTCTCTGGAGCGATATTTGTGAGACGCCCTCACGAGGCGTTCCCCCGGGGGCGGGCCAGGGAGGCAAATTAAGGTAATGCTATTGTGAAAAATTCAATGGGATAAGGTTTTAAACAATCAAACGGTATGTCTGAATGAAGAGCACCCGGGAGTGTTGGGGTGGGGGTGAAGAGATCGGTGCCAAGGAAAATGGCTGGAAAGGAAGGGGGGGGGGAAAGGAGGGGGTTTTTTGGAAAGGGGCAGAAGGGGAAAGGAGAAGGAAGAGGAAAGAAGAGAACAGGGGAAGGAAAGGGGAGAGGAAAAAGGGGGGATGAGGGGGGAAGGGACAGGGACGGTAGTGGGAGTGGGGAGAGGGGGAGGGGGAGAAGGAGCGGGGAGAGGAGGGAAAAAGGGGGAGAAGGGAGGGGGCAGAGGAGGGATAAGGGGAGGGGGGGGGGAAGGGTGAGGGGGAAAAAGGGGGGAAGGGAAGGGGAGGGAAAGGGAAAGGAAGAGAAACACAAGGGGGAAGGGTAGGGAAAAGGAAAAGGGAGAGGCAGGAGGGAACAAGGGATAGGGGAAAAAAGAGAAGAGGGAAAAAAGGAAAAGAAAAGAAAGGGATGGGGAAGGGAAAGGGAAAAGGGGGGGAAAGGGGGGGGGGAGAGGAAAAGGGGAAGGGGGTGGGGAAAGGGAAAGGGAGTGAGGGGTGTGGAATGCAGCAAGTATCCCTATGTACATCTTTTGACAAAATGAGTAGCTACCGAAGCACTAAACATTATTAGTTTTCTTGCAGCGAGAGACAAATGAGAATGCAGTACATGCATAGGTTTCGTTATAGCTGAAACAATAAAAAAATGTATGGACATAACTCTTCCCCTTACTTTGTGTTGTTTGGAAGAACCGCTTACACAAACAAATACAAATATGAAGAACATGCCCTTACTGAATCATGGGAGCTAAACTGGCTTTCCTTGTTCAGACCCGCTTACCTGTGTAATTTTGAGTGGGACGGGCCACATATAGGTCCTAATAAGTGAAGTCTTTCATATACAGTATACAGTGCCTTGAAAAAGTATGCATACGCCTTGAAATTTTCCACATTTTATCATGTTACAACCAAAAATGTAAATGTATTTAATTCAGAATATTATGTGATAGACCAACACAAAGTGGCACATAATTGTGAAGTGGATGGAAAAAGATAAATACGGTCGTTTTCAATTTTTTTTTCAAATGAATACCTGAAAAGTTTGGCATGCATTTGTATTCAGGTCCCCTGAGTCAATACCTTGTGGAACCACCTTTCGCTAAAAGTCTTTTTGGATATGTCTAGAAAGTGAAATGTTTGCCCATTCTTCTTTTCAAAATAGCCCAAGCTCTGTCAGATTGGATGGAGAACGTCTTTAAACAGCAAGTTTCAAGTCTTGCCACAGATTCTCAATTGGATTTAGGTCTGGACTTTGACTGGGCCATTCTAACACATGAATATGCTTTGATCCAAACCATTCCATTGTAGCTCTGGATGTATGTTTAGGGTTGTTGTCCTGCTGGGAGGTGAACCTCTGCCCCAGTCTCAATCTTTTGCAGACTCTAACAGGTTTTCTTCTAAGATTGTCCTGTATTTGGCTCCATCCATCTTCCCATCAACTCTCACCAGCTTCCCTGTCCCCGCTGAAGAAAAGCATCCCTACAATATGATGCTGCCACCACCATGTTTCACGGTGGGGATGGTGTGTTCAGGGTGATGTGCAATGTTAGTTTTCTGCCACACATAGCGTTTTGCTTTTAGATCAAAAAGTTCAATTTTGGTCTCATCTGACTAGAACACCTTTTTCCACATGTTTGTTGTGTCCCCCACATGGCTTCTCACAAACTGCAAAAGGGACTTCTTATGGCTTTCTTTCAACAATGGCTTTCTTCTTGCCACTCTTCCATAAAGGCCAAATTTGTGGAGTGCATGACTAATAGTTATCCTGTGGACAGATTATCCTACCTGAGCTGTGGATCTCTGCAGCTCCTCCAGTGTTACCATGGGCCTCTTGGCTGCATCTCTGATTAATGCCCTCCTTGCTGGCCTGTCAGTTTAGGTAGACGGCCATGTCTTCCTAGGTGTACAGTTGTGCCATACTCTTTCCATTTTTGGATGATGGATTGAACAGTGCTCCATGAGATGTTCAAAGCTTGAGATATTTTTTATAACCTAACCCTGCTTTAAACTTCTCCACAACTTTATCCCTGACCTGTCTGGTGTGTTCCTTGGCCTTCATGATGGTGTTTGTTCACTAAGGTTCTCTAACAAACCTCCGAATACTTCACAGAACAGCTGTATTTATACTGATATTACATTCCACAGGTTAACTCTGTGTATTAATTATGTGACTTCTGAAGGTAATTTGTTCCATTAGATTTTCGTCAGAGTAAAGGGGACTGAATACAGATGCACACCACACTTTTCACATATTTATTTGTAAAAAAATTGAAGCACCATTTATCATCTCCCTTCCACTTCTCAATAATGTGCCACTTTGTGTTGGTCTAACACAAAAAATCCCAATAAAATACATTTGCCTTTTTGGTTGTAACATGATAAAATGTGGAAAATTTCAAGGAGTATGAATACTTTTTCAAGGCACTGTATCTTACAGTTAGAAGCATAAAGACCTTCCTAATATGTTTTTTTTTCACAGGAGGAGTTGCAGTTTTTCAGATATTGTTGTTTCATGCGGCCTGCTGAGATGCAGCTAGTTTTTTGTTTGTTTCTGTCTTAGGCCCATTTTACATGGGCGGACTCCATCAAGTGGATCTGCCTGCTCAGCGAGCAATCTGTCTGCTGATCCCCACTGAGCAGGCAGATGACAGGTCCGTGTGCGCTCTGCTGATGCAGAACAGACACGGACACAGCCTGCTGTTCTCTATAGGGCACCCGGATGGAAATGGACTGCCTGTCTGTCATCCGATCTAATCCCCATCTGTCTGTTTTTGGGCAGACCAGATCAGATGCAGGACAGGTGGACTCGATCAGTCTGCTCATGGAAAAGGGGCTTTATAGGAATGTCCAATTAACCACTTCCCACCCGGCCTATAGCAAAATGACGGCCGGGTGGTGGTTCAGTTAACCTGACTGGGCGTCATATGACGTCCAGCAGGATAACAGCCGCCGTGTGCCTGTGGGGGCGCGCATCGCGGCGATCGGTGGTGCGGTGTGTCAGTCTGACACACCGCTACACTGATCTCGGTAAAGAACCTCTGACGGACACTGATGGAGCCTTCGATGGAGGCTCTTTACCACGTGATCAGCCGTGTCCAATCACGGCTGATCACGATGTAAACAGGAAGAGCAGTTGATCGGCTTTTCCTCACTCGCATCTGACAGATGCGAGTAGAGGAGAGCCGATCGGCTTCTCTCCTGACAGGGGGGGTCTGTGCTGATTGTTTATCAGCGCAGCCCCCCCCCTCGGATCCCGCCCAGGACCATCATCATGCTGCCCAGGACCACCAGAATGGCCATCCACACTGGACCACCAGGTATGCCCCCTTAGACCACCTGGGAAATGCAGATCTGTGCCAAGGCAGCTGCCAAACAATGCCCAGGCAGCTGCCAATCAGTACCCACTCACAATGCCTATCACTGCCAGTGCCACCAGGGATGCCTATCAGTGCCGCATATCAGTGCCGTGTATCAGTGACCATCAGTGCCATGTATAAATGCCCATCAGTGCCGCCTATCAGTGCCCAGCAGTGCCGCCTATCAGTGCCTATATAATACGAGGGCAAACCTAAACACTTTCAATTTGGATGCAATCAGGCAGGCCCTTGCACTACATAGTTGAAGGTAAATTTAAAGTAACTTGAACCAAAAAATTGTATAATGTATGGCCAGTCTTAGTTTTTATGTATAGTTTGTTATTATATATGTCTACAAAACAGCCATATTTCCTTGTTACATATTCAAGCTCAGCTTCCTGCTTTGCAATGTAAACAATGGTTGTGCTCTACAGCTCAAGTCTATGAGTCAGCTGAGTTATAAAAAAAAACAATGCAGTCCATGTGTGGCTGCTTTCTTATCTCAAAACATATTAATTGAAAGACAGATTAATAGCATGGAGACAGTTAGTAAGGGGCTAATCTACAAATATGTGGCTGTTACCTTAACCTCTCTGACGGTATTCCCGAGTGTGGCTCGGGGTTAAATTTCAGCAACATTAGCGGTAACCCCGAGCCACACTCAGAATTACATTGCAGGATCCTGGTGAGGTATACTTACCTTGTCCCCAGGATCCTGTGATGTCCCCTCGCGATCTGTCGGGATCTGTCGGGATCTGTCCTCCTCCCGAAGCCTCTCTGTGCCAGGCTCCGTTCCCTGCGAGCGTCGCAACGCACGGGGACGGAGCCTGGCGGCAAATTCAAAAAACTGTAAAAATCATAACACATACAGTACTGTAATCTTACAGGTTACAGTAATGCATGAAATCATTTCACATCCCGTTTGTCCCCAATGCTTTGTCCAATGCCCTGCATGCAGTTTTATATGATATATACTGTTCTTTCTGCCTGGAAACTTGAGATTGTCCATAACAACCAAAAAGTGTCCCTTTATGTCAAAAGTGGCTTTAGACCAGCTAGAAAACAGCGATAGTAAATTAGAACACTTGCAGAATTGAGCGATAGTGAATCGTGGGGACATTTATTTTATTATTATTATATTATTATTTTTAATAATTATTTATATTTATTTATTATATTATAATTTATGATTTTGTGTTTCAAACTTCATTATACCCGGGATATCTACTAGACTCTTGGTGGACAGATTTAAGTGTGTTATTGCTAAGAATTACAGGCCTACAATATAAAACGCCAAATTTCTATGCAAAATAATGGTAGTGCTTTGAGACGCAAAAATCTGAAATAATCATACCGCCAGGGAGGTTAACATTTATGTATTGAAAGACTAGGAAATAACAGAGACTGTGAGAGGTCCTTCTAACTAATGGATCCTCATTTGGAGATTGCTTTCAAGAGGGAATGTTGATGGTATTGTGACACCAGGAAGGGAGCCTTATGCGGTTGGCTTTTTGATGTTTTCTGCCATGATTGAAGATTTAACATTGTGACCATATCAGCATTTGGAAGCTGCTCATTACCTTTTCAGTAGTTTGTGGCTATACTGGGGAGATTTCTCCCAGTGCAACATGGCAGAACTTTGATCAATTTAGCTTGGAATCACCATTTCCTGTGCATGGGATTTCTGATGTGCTTTGTGGGACAGCTTTTCTTGGGCTGGTTTCATATCTACATGTCAGGAAAGAGGGAAATTATTTGGTGGGACTTTAAGGGTGCTTACGAAAATAGGGGGGAAAAGTCATACAATGCTCGAAAATTAGTGTGTAGAAATTGGAGATTTTATTATCACATACAAAACATGATTAAAATTCAAGTATAAATTATGCGCACATGTTTAAGGATACATCTAGAAATTTTAAAACAGATAATGAAATATAGTCACTCGATAGTAGCATTGGAGTGATTGTCCCAACATGTTTCGCCACTCTGGGCTCATCAGGGGACGTTTTAAAAGAAAAATAGATGTAACACTGCATATAAAAAAAAAAAAATAACATATAAGCATTGCGTTAGTTTGGAATATAATACAGGAAAGTAAAATAATAACATAAAAATACAAATGCATGTAAATACAATAGGGTATACTGCCGACCACCAAGTCCATCAACAAAAGCTCACCCATATACAGGTCTCATGCCTGCGATTCAAAGTTGAGAAACAAGGGAAATCCTCGCTGAGTGGTGTAATTAAACTTTTTAATTACACCACTCAGCGAGGATTTCCCTTGTTTCTCAACTTTGAATCCATACCAGACCCTTATCCAAGCACACAACCTGGCAGGCCACAGGAAAAGAGGGGGGGGACGAGAGAGCGCCCCCCCTCCTGAACAGTACCAGGCCACATGCCCTCAACATTGGGAGGGTGCTTTGTGGTAGCCCCCAAAACACCTTGTCCCCATGTTGATGGGGACAAGGGCCTCATCCCCACAACCCTTGCCTGGTGGTTGTGGGGGTCTGCGGGAGGGGGGCTTATCGGAATCTGGAAGCCCCCTTTACCAAGGGGACCCCCAGATCCCAGCCCCCCCATGTAAATTGGTAATGGGGTACAAAAGTACCCCTATCATTTCACAGAAAAAGTGTCAAAAATGTTAAAAATGAGACAGTTTTTGACAATTCCTTTATTTATATATGCTTCTTCTTTCTTCTATCTTCCTTCGGTTTCTTCCTCCATCTTCTTCTTCCTCTGGTTCTTCCTCTGGTGTTCTCGTCCGGCATCTTCCTCCGTGCCGCCGGTGTCTTCTTCCCTTCTTCTTCTGGGGCAGCTCCGCATCCACCATGATGGGAGGCTCCCGCTGTGTGACGCTTCTCCTCTTCTGACGGTTCTTAAATAACGGAGGGCGGGGCCACCCGGTGACCCCGCCCCCTCTGACGCACGGTGACTTCCCTGTCCGCCCCCTCTGACGTCACGGGGAATGCCACAGGGAAGTCCCCGTCAAGTCCCCGTGCGTCAGAGGGGGGCAGGGTCACTGGGTGGCCCCGCCCTCCATTATTTAAGAACCGTCAGAAGAGGAGAAGCGTCACACAGTGGGAGCCTCCTATCATGGTGGATGCAGAGCAGCCCGAGAAGAAGAAGGGAAGAAGACACCGGCGTCGTGGAGGAAGATGCCGGACGAGAACACCAGAGGAAGAACCAGAAGAACCAGAAGAAGAAGATGGAGGAAGAAACTGAAGGAAGATAGAAGATAGAAGAAAGAAGTTAGATGAAAGAAGATGCGCAAAGAAACCGCTACAAATAATGATAAATATTGCTGTGAACAGATTCTCTAAAACATGATAATGTGAAAGATTGAGTGGTGTATCAAAAACAAATAATCCATGTGATATAAAAAATAAATGCATAAAACCAAAAGGTGAATTTATCAAAAACAGAATATCCCAAAATGATCCTTCAAAATTTAGGAGATGTAAAAGTCCTTCACTTATTCATTCGAATCATCTGGAATATGAAGCATAAAATGCAAATACAAACTGCTTACCAGATCCGTTGGATCTCAAATGATAGAGATCAGAAGCGCTTGTGCATTAGCCTGCTGGCAGGTGAACTCACAGTGATTCATTGCATCTACCTAAGGGTGTCCTGGCCCTAACCCTCTCTCCCACAGTTCTGTTTAAGAGACAATAAACCTCTTTGCATTCAAAAAGTGTCTGGCGCCCACCATTTCATTTTGCATTACACCCACCATGCCTTGCAACCTACGCCATACAGAACGATGTCAACTGCCCCTAACTCTGGAGGTCACCATTAGGTCTCAGGGGACCCAGGACTTTGCTACATCTATATTAAATACAATAACAAAATATTGGAAGTGGAATCGTAGAAATATGAAAGTCAAATCACAAATGACTTTAGGGTACACACTACAATAATTATTAAATAAATGTCCATACTGAAAGCCCAGAAGCCAGAGCTACAGGAGTGCTAACCACTAGCTACAATGTGATTACAGTGTACATTGACATTTTTCTTCATTCTTGAAAAGCAAAGCAATGCCAAAGGACAACATGTATCCTGTAACCCTGTTTCATATTGGTTAGCTGTAAGGCATATCACCCATGCAGACAACAGGCACCATCTCTTAAAATTGTAGTAAAGTCATCTGATTAACTTGTACCTACACGTAAGCTTATAATAAGACTGTACATTTTTTGTAAACTTACGCCATTTAGATGGAAACGGAAAAACAGGCGAAGATGGAAGCACCGGCAGCAGTGCAGCATGCTGCTGGAGGTTTCCATTTAAAATGTAGATTTGTTTATGTAGCGCCCTGCTCCTGTTGACCAGGTGCTTGCATGTAAATTTAGTTCTTTTGGCTGAGCTGTAACCAGCCCAGATTGAATGTATATCGTTTATTGGATCTGTTCTAATCTTGACTGTGTTGTGTATTTCCCACTGTTGCCAGTAAGTGTCACTGGTACCACAGGACAGTGTGAGAATAACAACAAGGCTGAGCTTTAATACATATTCTTTCTCCAGAAACAGCCCAGTAGGAGGTTCCTAGCCGTTATGCATTCTGGGAGGGGGTATTTATGGGACAGATGCCATGTGCTTTAAGGAGTCCTGACCTTGTGGCCCTTCAGGCCTGGAGGCTATGTCACTGCAGCTGTGCAAATAGGCCCAGAACCTTGTCTGGGGCCTACTACTGCAGAGATGGTCCTTAGGCTGTCTTGCCTGATAGGAAGAAGCCGAGCCAAGCTGAGGAAATCCAGGGGAGGACCCCTGCTGAAGAGAGCCAGGATGAGGGCTGGTCTCTCAGAAGGGCCTGGTAACTTACTTGGAGCACGCACCTATCTCTAACCTATCCTTACAGTATCGCCAGATGGCTTAAAGGTTCTGGTGCTGTGAAGAAGCTGTTCTACATTTAAACTACCCTAACAGTACTGCCGGGTCGGCTTAAAGGTTCTGGTACTGGAAGCGGAAGCTGTTCTACAATTCAATCAAGGTAACTAACTGTCCGGCTGCTAAGTTTGTGAGAGAGACTTATCCAGGTATCTTGCTGCTAAGTCTGTGAGAGAGGCTTATCCAGACATCTTGCTGGTTGCTAGATCTGTGGCAGAGATCTACCTAGCCATACAAGACTTACAGAGAAAAAGCTGTGTTTTTGTCCTTTATTCTGAAGAGTCTGTAAGCGATTTACTACAAAAAAAGTATCTGCA
Organism: Aquarana catesbeiana; assembly: GCF_042186555.1. NCBI lineage: Eukaryota > Metazoa > Chordata > Amphibia > Anura > Ranidae > Aquarana > Aquarana catesbeiana. The sequence goes on from NC_133330.1 coordinate 250,663,621, forward strand.
ACTCCCCTTCAACCTCTTTACTGCTACTTCTTTCAAGTCTTTTCATTAAAGCATTGAAGAAAAAGAACCCAAAACAATAACCAGCAGCTCCTTAGGGGGGTCAGTGCTACATTTAAATATGCTAGTATGTGGTGCATACTAGCACATCAATGGCATAAGCCTGCTGGGGGACCATTGAAAAAGAAAAAAAAAACTTTAGCGTTTACTACCGCTTTAGTATCCATCTTACATCATTCTTGTCCTATACTGTTCCACCAATCCTCCACAAAAAGCTACTTCTTGTACACAGCAATGTAGTCCAACAACAGCTGACACCAACCCAGTTGATGTCCAACCCAGTTCTGACTGTCCCATAAAATGAGACTGGTCATACGTCCTATTTTCTCATCAGAGCCTTCCAATTTTCAACAGACACTATTGGGTCGATTTACTAAAACTGGAGAGTGCAAAATCTGGTGAAGCTCTGCATAGAAACCAATCAGCTTCCAGGTTTTTTTTTGCAAAAGCTTAATTGAACAAGCATTGGCTACCATGCAGAGCTGCACCAGATTTTGCACTCTCCCGTTTTAGTAAATCAGCCCATATGCTGCTATAACTGTCTTGACGTGTCATAATTCCTGTTACTACTGTGTAGAGAACAAGATTTTTTTTTTTAATGGGCCTGCTTGTATATGTTCATTTTACTGTATCGGAAATCTTAAGACGCATGTGGTGACTTATAACTTAGCACTTATCATGTACCATGCTGGGATTCTTTGTGTAAAATCAACTAAAATAGAACAAAAAGCTTTGTTAAAAATACAAAGAGTCTTTACCCTGATTTTAACTTAAGTAATCAAGCCACATTTAGTGTGGTAGAAGCTGTGCATTGTGGGACCAAGGCATGAGTTAGTAAAAGAATTCATGAATAATGAAGAGCAAGTGTCATCACTTTGGTAATTAAGGTCATGTATGAGTAAAGTGGGCGATTCAGAAGAGACACTGCCTAAAACACATTAATAGGAAGGAGAGGGAGGAATGAAGAGGCTGCTAACACTTACCAGCATGTAAAACAAACCTTAGCGGAAAAGACTGCACTTGACTTTTTACAAGAGGCTTATCTGTGACAGTGACATAAAGGCATCCAATGTATAATAAGGATGTATGATAAGGATAATGATATTTGTTATATGCTTACTGGCAGATAACATACCCATTTGAGAGAACTGCATACATTGTTTCGTGTTTTACATATTTATATAAAATAGTTTGAGATCACAGTCAGCAAAGCCTTTACAAATGAGGCTGTGGTCTAAAATAGTTTATAATATACAAACACGTCCATATATTTAGACTTAAAAAAAAAAAAAAACTCTTCATATGAGAAACTCAATTATATGGCACACGCATTCCATTCAAAATACAATTCTTAAAGGAAATACGACCCAGTGACCTCAATTTCCTGCCACCCTTTCCTTTCATACTAAGCTAGCTCAGTCCATTCCTGCACTGAATCTAATCAAAGAACAAAACAATTTGTAAATATATATCTAATAGCGAAAAATATATTTTAGGACTAAGTGGTAACAGATATGCTTGCTAATATTTACATGAAAGATGTTTGTATTTTAATGTATACTCATACTGTGTAAATTAATGTAAGAATTGACATTGTAGTAGCATGTACCTGTTTAAAGCAAGTCTTTCATCCATTTTTAATATTTTGAAGCAAAGGTCCTACCCAAGACCAGTTGCCACAAAATCCTTTCTATTTCCTTTATTTGCCAGAAAAGCCTCCTTTGTATGCCTCTGTGGAATCTTTTTATTCACGAGGGGCGTTCAAGTCAAATCAGGACGTTTAATTTTCCTGGTATAAAAAGGGATGCTAACGTGGCAGTACTACATGCAGTAGTAAGTGGCAAGTGTGTCCTCTTACTAATAGGCACAAGGAATATATTTGTCTACCAGCTGGAGACTAGATCATGAACGTCACAGGGAATATATTTGCCATCACAAATCGGATCTTCAATCCAAATGGTTTTTATTTCTGCATGATCAAATCGAAAGCAAGATGGTGCAACATTTCGGAGTCACGCAAGACCCCTTTGTCAGGCATGTGATGAATACCTGATGAAGGGGTCCTGCGTGACTCTGAAACGTTGCACCTTCTTGCTTTCGATGTGATCATGCTGAAATAAAAACCATTTGGACTGAAGATCCGAGTTGTGATGGCAAATATATTCCCTGTGACCTTCATGATCCAGTCTCCAGCTGGTAGTTGTTAGAGCACCCAGTATCTTAGAGCTTTCCCCAGGAATGTGTACAATGGGAATATGGACTTTTGCTATTACTGAGAGGTGGCGCACATGTCACGGGCCAGGCCAAAGACCCTTAGTCAAGATGGCAGACAATAGTGTTAGTGCATGCATGGAACAGTGCGTGGTGATGAAGTTTCTTCTCAACGAAGGCCATACATCCATCAGTGACGATCCCAGCCATGGTGGTTCCCAGTCCACAGCAGTGAATGTGAACATTCAGTGCGTGGAGTGCCTGATCCTGGATAATCGATGCATAACTTGTCGTGAAATTGCACAAGAGACAAATCTTTTTGTGGGAACAGTGAACACAATAATTCACGAACATTTGCATTTATTCAAAGTTAGCGCATGCTGGGTACCCAGGTAGCTTTGGGGTTTGGACCCGTAAAAGAGTTTCTCCAAGGTCAGCATTTTAACACTGATGATGAAGTGAAGCAGGCTGGCCTAGGATGGTTCCGGCGTACTGACAAATCTTTCTATGCAGAAGCTTTCCAGGCATTAGTTATACACTGGGATACGTGTATAAATGTAGCAGGGGACAGGGGAGTATGTTGAAAAATACATGCAGTTTCCACTTCTTGAAATTAGTTTTATTAAATAAATTCAGAAGTCCCTGTTTGACTTGAACACCCCTCGTATTTTCTAGAGTCTGACTTCCCCTGACTTAAGAGATAAGCCCTGCTTACCACCACACCCCCATCCAATGACAATGCCCTCTTTGGTCACAGAAGCACTCCCATTGGACAGGGAGAATACAGTTGTTGGGAATCAGCCTTAGAGTCAGGATAAGTAAAACAAATTCGTAGATGCACAGAAAGGTTGCCTTTCTGGCTAATATAAGTAATATAAAGCACCTTGCGGTGTCTGCTCTTAGACGGAAATGTTTCAAATGGTTCACTTTATGGACAATCAGCTCAATTCATAAGATCTACCACAAGCCTAAGGCACTCTAATTTCAGCCAAGTGACTGTAATTTTCAAATCTCATTGGACATTGGCTGATAATAACTGTCTCTTTTTTAAAAACAAATTACTCTATTGTCCTCCAAAGGACACAATTTTATTGGAGATAAGTAACCAAAGGTTTTACTGCTGAATACAGGAGAAATGGACATTAGACATGTAGAAAACCGAAGGTCTGCCCCCTAGGGACTTTAACCTTTACCTTCCAACTGCCCAGGTAAGCGTAGCGTCCTCAGGGAAATGAATATCCCCTTCCTATCTATTGTCTTTGTTGCTTGAATTGGAAGATTCTTCTACTATCAACAGCTACTAGCTAAAACCGGATATTGGAAATTTTAGAAGTCTCTCTTGTTAGCCAATGAGTGTAGGGATTCTCAGTTCATTAAAGTGGAACTAAACCCTCCAGTACTCTATTCTCCTCCAACAATGTGACATGACAAGATTCCTTGCCAGCCCCTATATCTTCTCCTTGGCTTCTACAGGGTCTTTAACTATCTTGATTGGTTGGGTGGGGATGATGTAAAACAACCACGCAGGAATGTATTCATTCTAGCGCTGAGGTGTGCCTAGAACACTGGGATTTGCATGTACTACTGTATGTATGACACATAGGGGTTGATTTATTAAAACTGGATAATGCAAAATCTGAAGCAGCTCTGTAAAGAAACCAATCAGCCTCCAGTTTTTTCTTTGTCAAAGATAATTGAACAAGTTAGAAGTTATAAGCCGCTTGGCTACCATGCAAAGCTGCATCAGATTTTGCACTCTCCAGTTTTAGTAAATCAACCCCATAGTATTTGGCACAGGTCTCTGCTATTGAGGTCAGGCCAGTTTTCTGGTCATACCTTGCAGAGTTATCAGGACCAAAGATGTGATATTTGACTGTTCCTGTCTCTGAAGACAGTGTTGAGGAAGGTGAGTGCCTAGCAGGCTATTGCAGTGGTTTATTAGGAATTTTCCCCTTGCTGTTTGAAAACAGGCCTATGAGCTTTTGCTGTTTGTAGCTTAGCTAGCACATATCCATCTCTCTATTTTTTTGCTCTGCAGCCTCTTGACTATAGGCCTTTATCATGCAAAGGTAACCCTGCAGAAGAAGACCAGAGCATGCTTTTTCAAACAGCATTACTGTTTATAGTAAAGGCCATGTAATTAATTAAGTTACATAAAGCCTTAGAGAATGGATATCATGGTGCACATGAGCTTAGGGCAACATGATCTCAGGACGCAGACTGATCATAGGCTTTCTGTAATAGATGTGAAAGCAAATACCTACAGTTATTAAAGTGTAACTCCAGGCAAATGGCCAAATGCACAGGTGAAGTAAACACGTATAAAACTGTCTTTTGTGTGATTTATATTTCCTGGCTTTACTGGACAGCCAGGAAGATTGTTTATATCAAGTAGTTTTGTTTGTCAGTGTCCTTTAAAGTGCGTTGTTAATCTTTGGCTATGCTGATTCTTTAGCCAATAAGAAGGCCCAGGAGGTGACACAAAAAGCTGCATTGCTGAACCAGGAAAAGACGCATCACCTGCCTGGCTGCCCGTATGTTTGTAAACTACAACATTGACTGTAGAGCATTTCCAATTATTTGGCTGGTAAATCAAGAAAGATTTAGATGCTGTCTAGAGTATTGCTTTTTTTTAATTATGTTTTGTTGTTTAGGTTTAAAAGTGTTTTTACCTTCTGTAATATAAAATCCAACTAAGCATGAAAATAAGACCATGAGTATCCCTTTGGGTTTGCGCAAGTGTCTGTTGGAGACACATCTGAGATGCATATGCCATATATTTCCACTTTTTTGCTATGTGTTTACCATATGTTTACCATACATTCACTTTCACTCATCTGCAGGAATGAAAGCAAAGTACAAACTGATCTCATACTGACCTTAAATAATCTTAAAAACTCATGTACACTATCCCATTATCAGGCAGGATGTCATACCTAATTGCAAGTATGTCACAACACTACACTCACAATGCTTGGCTAGCATTCAAACTTGGTTCTGTATGTAGTTAGGTTACTGATAGCTGCCACTCACAGCTAGACCATTAGAATCCTTAACAAATCCAGTATGACCACAGCCCAGGTGACCAGGGGAGTTGTCCATGAAGGCGTTTATCTGTCATCCAGGTTGTGCCAGTTCAGTCCCTGTTTATATGTGTTACTGCAGGTGCTTTAATGTGCAGCAGTGCATGCATTAACATGTGTTCCAGTAAGGCAGTGCATTCATTTTAAATAAGTTGCCTCAGTATATAACAAAACAGGTATTTAAAGACCTGCAGCATTTTTATCAAACCAACACACCACAATGCACAAATGTTTCACATCTGTGCTTGTGGTGCACTAAAAAGCCCAGGCAGTGCTGTGTACTGGATGTCTGCATGAAGGTGCCACAAAACATATGGCACTGGCATGCAACACAGTTGCTTACATTAACCACTTCAGCCTCGGAAGGTTTTACCCCCTTCATGACCAGGCAATTTTTTGAGATACTGCATCATTTTAATTTAACTGACAATTGCGCGTTTGTGCGACGCTGTACCCAAATAAAGTTTATGTCATTTTTTTCCCATAAATAGAGCTTTCTTTTGGTGGTATTTGATCATCTCTGCGGTTTTTATTTTTTGCGCTATAAACAAAAAACAAGCGACAATTTTGAAAAAAAAAAAAAAAACAATATTTTTTACTTTCTGCTATAAAACACATCCAATAAAAATTAAAAAAAAATCTAATTTCTTCATCAATTTTCAGCTACATATTTTTGGTAAAAAATCCCAATAAGCGTATATTGCTTGGTTTGCAAAAAAGTTATAGCGTCTACAAACTATGGGATATTTTTATGGCATTTTAATTTATTTATTTTTTACTAGTAATGGCAGTTATCAGCGATTTTTAGCAGGACTGCGAAATTGCAGCGGACAAATCAGACACCTGACTGACACTTTTGACACTTTTTTGGGGACCAGTGACACCAATACAAGTGATCAGTGCTAAAAATATGCACTGATCACTGTACTAATGACACTTGCAGGGAAGGGGTTAACATCAGGGGCAATCAAAGGGCTAAATTTGTCCATAGGGGGTGCTTGCTAACTGTGTGGGGGAGGTGCTATGACTGGATGAAGGCAGAGATCCGTGTTCCTGCTTAGCAGGAACACAAGATCTCCATATTCTTCCCTGTCAGAATGGCGTTCTGCCTTGTTTACATAGGCAGATCACCGTTCTGCCTCTCCCGGGAACGATTGCGGGTTGTCAGGGGACTTCAGGTCCATCAGACCCACTGATTGGCATCCCCTCTGTCCATTTAAGTGGCTATTGCACTGTAGTATGGGTCATATATAACTTTAGTTATTGAATTACAAGAAACTTAGTAATAGTTTTAAGGTGATTACTTATATATATATATATATATATATATATATTTATTTCTATATATGTATAATGTATGTTTCTGAGCTCACAGACGGTCATTCACAGATGGTCACATTGTCTTGGGATAGGCTTTGTTAGTACCAGATAAAACCAGCTTTTTCGCGCCTTCCATCTAGCCTTTAAAAGGTCAGACAATAGAGCAGGCCGGTGAACTTTGTGGAGGGACGTTAGTGGTCCCAGATCTTGAACAGACTGTCGGCTTCCAGAACTATCTGAAAATTCAGAAGTTGAGGGGTTCCCTGGATTGAATGCTGAATTTATCCTGTATTGTAACATCTGTAATACATCTTTAATCGAAGCTAAGTAAATCTTTTTTATTACATTCTTTGTTTTGTGTGTTTTAATCATTACATTTACTGACCACATATCTAAAAGGGTAAATATATAAATGAATCTATGAATAAATGTAACACAGAATTTAACCCCTTGTTACATGCACAAAATGACTTACAGGTACGTGATTTTCCTGCAGTAGAGCTGACCTGCCACAGTAAATATGTGGTAGGCGGTCGGCAAGTGGTTAATGTAAAACATGCCTTTTACTGTAAATTACCATAAAGCATCAGTGTGAATGAGTCCTGCATTGAGAATGCTAAGGGCTCATTCACACTTATTAAATAAATGTTGTTGCGCTTTGAATATACTCAAACAAACATATATTCAAATAATCAAAATCATGTAGTGCTCATACACTGATGAGAATAAAGTGCTATAAGTGCAAAAAAGGAAACTCATTCATATATACATGTAAAGCTATAAACATGTGCATTCATAAATTATATTATTCAATAAAGTGCCAAGTGAGTTATGCAGATTGAATAGTTTCAATTAAAGCGGAGTTCTGCTTAAAAAAAAAAGTCAGCAGCTACAAACACTGCAGCTGCTGACTTTTAATAATCAGATACTTACCTGCCCTAGGGTCCAGCGATGCAGGGGAAGAAGCCCCGCCCGTCTCCGTGGGTGTCTGGCTCTGGCTGCAAAGCCGGCAACCCACTGCGCATGCACGAGCCGTGCCGTGACTGGCCGGATAATCATCTATAACCTGTGACGTGTCCCAGATGATTGCCGAGAGGGAGGGGGGAGAGGTGATCTCCCTTCCTGTGCCACGGTGTGCCGGGAGGAAGTGGGAGCTGGGACCCTCTAAAAAGATAATGCGGCTGGTTAGTTGTCGTCATTCATTAACTGGGTATGTGTATATAAAAGGAATAATCACTCATTGCACAATTTCATAGGAAGTTTATTAAAAGTACAGTATTCTACTCACAAGTAAAATGAATACATCAGGCATTCAAAAATGTGGCCCGGCGGGCGTGCTGACATCACCGCTATGTACTCCAACCTGACATAAGTTTTGTCTCAATAGACATTGTCACAGGGGCAGTGGAGAAGATTCGATTCACACCTACACCTATGCCATTGAATGCACTTCAACACATGTACACGGTTTAGTCTTTGTCTCATGTGATTCTGGTTCATATCCGTGATGCATTTTCCATATCTTTGCAAAGACACTTATTATTGGGCCTATTAATGGCAATGACAGTTCATGTAAAAACACATTTGTTGATAACACATGTAAAAATGCACATGGAAATGTGTGAATACAGCCCAATAGTGGCATTCACATAGTGCTCTATAACCAATCTGAATACAAGCGATCGATAACAAACATTGCAGTACACAGTATTATTTCAAACTTTTTTATCGACAAAAAATATTGAAAATGCAAGTGGTAAATCTATGTGATCTATTAAAAACAATTGATCTGTAGCATAATAATTCTCCATAGATATCTCTTCAATTGATCAGAAATGATTAACAAAATTCTGCCATGGCCGATTGAGTCAAAATCAATTAACGGCTCAATAAATGAGTGGAATGGAGGAACTCTTTGCTTTGTAATTTGAATGACATTATTAATATATGTGTTGCCACCCTAAGGGAACTTTCACACTCACAGTGCCTGCGTGACGGCGATAAAGCGCCGCTATTTTTAGCGGCGCTTTACCGACATTTTAGTGACACTTTTCGGTTGATAGCGGGGGCTTTTACTCCCAGCTAATGGCGAAAAAGGGTTAAAAGCCCAGGCAAAGCACCACTTTTCAATGGGCAGGGGTGTTTTTGGAGCGGTGTATACACTGCTTTTAAAGCGCCTCAAAGAAGCTGCTAGCAGGACATTTTTTGCCACCCGAGGGCTTTCACATTGGAGTGACAGGAGAGGCACTTTACAGGTGCTTTGCAGGCACTATTTTTAGCGCTATAGCGCCTGTAAAGCGCCTCAGTGTGAAAGGGGTCGAAGTGTTACCGTATGCATTTCGGTGACAAAACTAGATGGACTTCTCTCAGTTAGCTGAACTCGTTGGGTAATCCTTTTATTTTCTGGATAAAAAAAATCCACGCCTGGTGAGCGGACTTACTTTCTTTAGGGTCAATGAATATGAAAGACCCCCACACACACATACACCGGGTACACTATATATGTGGAAGTCTTTGAATGCTTCACCCTAGACTCCAGTGGATGGCAGCTGGTGCCCCATCCAGCCTGTGCATTGCTGCATTTTCTTTTGAAAGCTTCATAATGTAACTATGTAGTTAATCAGAGATAGATGGAGCAGCCACTAAATAGTAAATGGTGTTCAATTCCTTAGCTGACATAAAGTGTATGCATAATACATAATATTACAATTAAAGCATTACTTCTATGCACTTATGGTGTATTTAGGTGGAAAGAAGTAATCATATGAAATCTCACAGTGATTCAGAAAGCCAGGCAAAATGAAAAGAATAAAATCACTTTTACAGAAGAAAAAAAACTCACAATACTCATTTATTTCCCATGGGGTGAAGGGATTGTCGTACACTTATTGGCTCTTATAAAAAAAAATCTTCCCTTGTGGATATTGCTGTACTTTGTCCAAATGCCCTCTGCTACTGGGAGAGGGGTCCTTGAATGTAAATGTCAAGCAACTGCAAGCAAATAAACCTGTATTTCCTTTTTCCTAAATCCAATTGAATGTGTGGGTTTTGCAGGGCTCTGATTAAAGTTAAAAAAAAAGTTTTTTTTTCCTCTCGCCTCAGGAACGGACTGACTTATTTAGGGGAAAGATAGGATTTACTAGACGAATCACCTGCTTCCTCTGACCTTCCAGCTGTTTCCGTTCTGTTTCCACTTGACTTTTGCTATGTTATTATTATTTTTTCTCTTTTCGACAATTACACACATAAGCTGTGACCGGCTAAAAAGATAAAATGTGTACTGAATTTGTGCATTCCATGGTAAAATGATAGAAGATGGATTGAGAGATGATTTATGGGTATATACAGGTCTCCACAAGAATCCTTAGTGGGCTGATGTTGGGGGATAAAATATAAGCCTCAGGTGCCCAACCTTGGCCCTTTGGTGTTTTTTCTGCATCACTTTTGTCTCAGCAGCCAGTAGTGGTAGAGGAAGCATTGACTTGTAAGGGTAGTGGTCTCTATCATTTGGCATGTCCCCAGTCTCTGACTGTTTCCTGCAGCATTCCACTCTCGAATCTATATACCTGAGAACTCTCTGGATCTCACCTAGAGACTCTGTATAATCCGTGTTTCTGCCGGGGGTCCAGGCTGTAGGAAGTTCCCACCAGCTCTGCTCTTATTAGGCTAAAAGGAATAGTGACAGCAGCCTAACTACTTCTGTCAGCTAGCAGCTGGGAGCAGCAAACCAACCTTGGAGGGGATGAAAGAGCATGGAGAGATGTGGGATGTGCTTCAGCCATAGCTCCCAACTGTCCCTGATTTTGAGAGACTGTCCCTGATTTGGAGCAATGTCCCTCTGTCCCTCATTCCTCCTCATTTGTCCCTCATTTTGGTCTGATCTATATAGCTGTATATAAAATGCACTTTGTATCTATCAAAAAGTGTTTTCCAGCACTAAACCTTTCATCTGATTTCTAAATTGCTACATTTGTAAATTCCAAAAGCCAATATAAAGGAATAGCAGTGGTTAAAAAAACACTTGTTTTTTTTGTACAATTCTCCTTTAAGGGGGCGTGGCTAGGGGTGTGTCCTATGCCTGCATACTTTTGCTGATAGGAGTCCCTCATTCTCATCTCAAAAAGTTGGGAGGTATGCTTCAGCTACTACCTCTGCACACATGCATACTTTGCATGACCCCACATGTTACAGCAAGTGGCCCTTTACAATGCCTGGGGAAAAGATGGACAGTTTGTGTCTCCTTGCAGCACTCCAGAATTAGAGGAGGATATCTGAGTGCTGCATTTGGAAGACCTGGAGTTAAGGTAAGTTTTTGGGTGGCTCAGACTGAGCTCCAGTAATTCTTATGCCCCGTACACACGGTCGGACTTTGTTCGGACATTCCGACAACAAAATCCTAGGATTTTTTCCGACGGATGTTGGCTCAAACTTGTCTTGCATACACATGGTCACACAAAGTTGTCGGAAAATCCGATCGTTTTAAACGCGGTGACGTAAAACATGTACGTCGGGACTATAAACGGGGCAGTGGCCAATAGCTTTCATCTCTTTATTTATTCTGAGCATGCGTGGCACTTTGTCCGTCGGATTTGTGTACACACGATCGGAATTTCCGACAATGGATTTTGTTGTCGGAAAATTTTATCTCCTGCTCTCCAACTTTGTGTGTCGGAAAATCCGATGGAAAATGTCCGATGAAGCCCACACACAGTCGGAATTTCCGACAACACGCTCCGATCGGACATTTTCCATCGGAAAATCCGACCGTGTGTACGGGGCATAACTGTTATTGTCACCATCATTATTACCATTGTCATTCTTATTGCCACTATTTTTTACTGGTATTGTTATTGCCATGATTGTCTGTTTGTTGCCTAAATACTGTCACAATTGCCCATTTATTGCCCAGGTATTTTATCAGTTGCTTTTTTTTCTGTGGTCCAGATTTTATCAGGAGTACCCTTTTCTTTTAACCACCATATTGTCAAGTCAATGCTGTTTGTTTAAAGGGTAACTCCACTTTTGGTAAATCCACAAAAAAAGTTCTGCTCTGGGTGATCTATGTACATTGCAAGGATAATAACAACCTTTGTTGCAGATTCCTACCTTTTGTTATTCTGAAGAAATCGCTGTTTTGTTCCTCTGTGCCTCTGTGCTAAGCGGGTCTAATGGGAGTGGTTTCATAATTATCAATCAGCTGTGCAGCTGCAGAGCACTAATGAGGGAATCTGCTGGGCCTGAATCCCTTTAGCCATAATTTCCTACTGGGAGTATCTCACCAAAAATTACTTTTTTGTTGCAGGGGGTGCCTGAAATCTGACTTGTATCTTAGGCAGACTTTTGGGAAAATTGATGAGCCAATCACACAAGCAGCAAATGATGTTTCTGGGGGGTGGTCAGTACACATTCTGTGTACAGAAAAACTCCAGGTAGCCACAGTGACTGCAGATTAAAAAGGAAAGGTATTTTTAATAACACTCAATTACAATACGACTTGTGTCGCAATTGTATACACTATATTATTTTTTCTTTATTTGCAATTTTTTTCCCCACTAAAGTGGAGTTACCCTTTAAGGAACCATTGTACTATAATTTGATCCCTTGCATAGGTGTGCTCAGGGGGTGTGCCAGGTGTGCATGGGCACACCCTAATCACTACGTGCAGTACCAATTCCCCCTACTGCCTGGACTTCCCCTGCCACCAGGAATAAGACCTATTGTGTCTGGTAGGGGAAGTTTGACAGACAGTCTCAGTAAATTTATTGACAGACAACTTCAGCCTGTGGTGGAGGCGCTTCCATCATATACTAAGGATTCTATTCATCTTTTGCAGATCTTGGATCGCCTCCACATCGGTGGTGACACAGTGTTGGTTGCGATCGACGTGGTGGCTCTCTATAATTCTATTCCACATGAACTGGGTCTGTCTGCCATACGACATGCATTACTACGACAAAATAGTGATGCCTTCCCGTTAGTGGAATTCATAGTAGCATCCCTTGAATTTATTCTAAAGCACAACTATTTTTCTTTCAATGGTTCCCACTACCTCCAGGTACAGGGCGTGGCCATGGGCACTTGTTGTGCCCTGGCCTACGCCAAGCTGTACCTGGGGGAGTGGGAAAGATTCATGTTTTCTGATGCCACAGCATGTAGATATACCAGTCATGTGACAGCTTGGTATCGCTACATTGATGACATTATAATATTTTGTGATGGTTCCACTACACTCCTTGAGGTGTTTTTGGAATACACCGATGTGGGAAATACATTTAACCTCAAATTTACTATGACCTACAACTTATCCGCAATCACATTTTTGGATTTGACTATTAAGAAAGACGCTGACGGCTCCCTTCAGACTGAGCTCTTTAGGAAGCCTACAGTGGGCAACACCATTTTGGAGGCTTCTAGCTTCTATCCTGAACTATTATTGGCATCCATTCCCTTTGGACAGTATATTAGAGCGAGACGCAATTGTTCGAGCAATGCACTTTTTGAGAAAGAAGCCTAAATATTAAGGGCCAGACTTCTGGCTAGGGGATACTCGAATGGTATCCTCAAGCCTACAGGAAAGCCAAAAATTAGGAAAACTAAACATTTTGTAAATTGCCGCACTACAGGTGTGGTGTACCTACTGCTGTGCGAATGTGGATGTTATGTGGGGGAAACCAAACTTGCACTATGTTGAAGAATATATAGACATATTATCAGTATAAACAGAAAAGATCTTGGTCTACCCCTTGGAAGACACAGCCATGCAATACATGGAGATAGCACTCCTTGTCATGGGTATGCAGTAATTTTTTTTTGTCAGCTTACCTCTCCATGTGTTCTGCTTAAGAAGCCAGCCACTGGCTGGCTGCTTAACCCCCCTGGCAGTATTCCCGAGTCTGGCTCGGGGTGGATTTTCAATACCAAAAGCAGTATCCCCGAGCCAGACTCTGGATTGCATCTCAGGATCCACGTAGAGGATACTTACCTTGTCCCCTGGATCCTGCGATGTCTCCCCGCTGTGATCTGTCTCGCTTGATTCACAGTGCTGAGCTCCGTTCCCTGCAAGCGTTGCGACGCACGGGGACGGAGTTCGGCGCCAGATTCAAAAAGTGAAACACACAGTACAGATACAGTATACTGTAATCTTACAGATTACAGTACTGTATCAAATAATTTCACATCCCCTTTGTCCCTAGTGGTCTGCCCAGTGTCCTGCATGCAGTTTTATATTATAAAAACTGTTCTTTCTGCCTGGAAACTGGAGATTGTTCATAGCAACCAAAACTGTCCCTTTACATCAAAAGTGGCTTTAGACCAGCTAGAAAACAGCGATAATAAATTAGAATCACTTGAAGAATTGAGTGATAGTGATTTGTGGGGAAATCCGTCACCAAACACTAAAAGTAACGAAAGCGACAATTCTGCAACTGAGCGAATTTCAGTGTTTTTGATTTGATTACATTAATGAATAATTTTTATTATTATTATTATTATATTATTATTTGGTATAATTATTTATAGTTATTTATTATATTATAATTTTTCATTTAGTTTTTCAAACTTTATCATACCTGGGATGTCTACTAGACTCTTGTTTGGACAGATTTAAGTGAATTATTCCTAAGAATTATAGGCCTATAATATAAAACGCCAAATTTCTGTGCAAAATAATTGTACCGCTTTCAGCACCTAAAATCTGAAATAATTATACCGCCAGGGAAGTTAGGTAATCTCTACTCAAAGTATGGCTCCACTCCAGCCCCTATCAGGGAACTCTATCAATGTGCAATAAATTAAAGCTGGCTACATTCAGGGTATATCAACTCACACCCCAGACATCTACAGTGATGCCGTGGAGGTGAGAGGATAACACAGTGCATGGGACACCAGGCAGAGGCTTGTGAGTAGCACTTATACATAAAACTAAAAACCTTTTCTGCTAACTGTAGCATACTTCATTACTATCTTCACTGTCTTACTCGACTTGGTATATCTATGTTTGGGGTAACCGTCCCATCACTGCTATGCCTCTGGTGTTCATATCCTCACTATTTTTCAATCTTATAACAACGTATGCCGCGTACACACGGCTGGACTTACGAACGGGCTAAACTCCATCGGCATTTCCGACTGAAAGATTTAGAACATGTTTTATATCTGAGTCCGTCAGAAATGCCGACAGAAAAAGTCCGATGGGGCATACACACGGTCGGAATGTCCGACCGAAAGCTCTCATTTGACTTTTTCTGTCGGGAATTCCGGCCATGTGTACGCGGCATTACAAGTACTTCCCTTTCTTATACTTTTTTTTTGTTCTTTTCTTTTTCACACATGCACAGAGAACCATATACAGTAATCTACTGCAGTGCACATCAAGACTCCATCTATTTTTTGGTCAGGATTTTGGCTGGAGTTTATTACTCCTCACACCTGAAGTCCTTGCAGCTGGGATACTTGCCGCTTCTCTGCCCTCTTGCCCTTTCTGTACATGCCCATCCTTTTTTTCACCTGGCATATTATTGAGGCCTTGGTCTTGCGATATATCTGTGGGAACCCAATTTGGTCCCCCCTTGGTTGCTCTTATCAGTGGTTGGTTCATCTCTGCAAGTATAATCTTTTTAGCTGTTATACTGATATCAAACATGATTGGAGGTGCATGTTTCATGGACTATAAGGCACTCTCCTTTCTTGTTTAGTTATCATAAATTCAACCGTTATACCAATTTATTGCTATACTAATGTATCATTGTATTTACATCCTAGGCATCATTTGCAGTATGTGCTCTTGCTAGCCCAACTTTGTCAGGACAGCTGAGTCTCATACCAATGTTTACCTAAGCATATTTGTTACAAACCGCTTTTATGTAATTGCATACATTTTCTTTCTGCTATTTGCATTTCTATTGTATATTTATAATAAAATAATCTTTTTACTACAGACTGCCTATAAAATGCAGAGGGGTATTACCGTGCCTTATCAGCCCTAGGTTCTTCCTTATTTCTTGTTTTCTATTGGATCAGTCAGACCAGGTGTCTTGCACACACCGCCAATCCCTGCCTCATCAAATTAAGCTGTGCGTAATCAAGGTACTGGTGAGGCAGCAGATGGGCACTGATGGGGATACAGATGGGCACAGTGAGGCTGCATTGTTGGCACAGTTTGGCTTCATTGATGGGCACAGTGAGGCTGCAGATGGGCACAGTGAGACTGCAGATTGGCAGTGAGACTGCATTGATCTCTTGTTCCATGTCTGCAATCTATGACCATCTCTTGTATCTTGTATCATGTACTCAGTCTCTGACCATCTCTTGTATCATGTCCTCAGTCTCTGACCATCTCTTGTATCATGTCTGCAGTCTCTGACCATCTCTTGAATCATGTCTGCAGTCTCTGACCATCTCGTGTATCATGTCTGCAGTCTCTGACCATCTCCTGTATCATGTCTGCAGTCTCTGATCATCTCCTGTGTCATGTCCTCACTCTCTGATCATCTCTTGTATCATGTCCGCAGTCTCTGATCATCTCCTGTATCATGTCCTCAGTCTCTGAGGAAGTCTGGAGAGGAGTGAGAGTTCCACCGGGATGGGGGTCACGGGAGTAGTGTGTGGACTGTGGAGAGGAAACTATGGGATAAAACCAGAGCCACCAAGCTGAAGACGTCTGATTGATCCCTGCACGGTGCACCTGAGAGGTCAGTGACAGCGTTGCCAGGCCAGTCTGAGGGGGGGGGTCACTGATGTAAGGGGGGAGTGAATACTATATTGTAGGGGGCACTGATATAAAGGTTTCCCCCTTATATCAGTAACCCCACCTCCTTACCTTTGTGTATTCTTTCTGCGGAAGGTGGTCTCTGGTCACCAGAGTTCCCCCCCCCCCCCACATCCCTGGGGTCCCCCCTTGATGATTGCTCCACTTTTACCACTTTTAACTGGAATTTGCGCGGCGGGTCGGCAGATCAGATCCCTGGCATCTCTGTCATGTGAGGATTGCGGTGGGGCGTGCAGCCAGGTGTGATAGAGAGTCCGCTGTGTGTAAGCTGGCAGACAGACTCATTGCGCAACAGTCTGCAGCTGCCAGCAGTGCGAACCCAGTGGCTTATGAGTCATCCATGTCTGATGATGACAGATGTCCTTCCCTTGCCAGGAAGACCACTCTGTGTGTGGAGGGAGTAGTCACACTGGTACGCACAGGCTGGTCCTCCAGAGTGTGTGAGTTCTGCAGAGTGTGAATAGAGTGACACAGTGACGCTAAGCATCACTGTGTGTCACTCTCTCACCACATCTCTCAGCTCACTCATTACTCATCATAATGTGTCACTCAGGATGATCCCACAGCAGTGAGTCACAGCACAAGTCTGAGCAGGGGCCATTTTAGGAGCAGGGGCCAGATTCTCTCCACAAGGCCATTTACTCAGCAGGTGACTTCCACAGGGACCATATTTAGCAGGTGTCCACAGGAGCCATCAGCAATTTTTTATATATATATATATATATATATATATATATATATATATACAATCTCACAAAGGTGAGTATACACCTCACATTTTTGTAAATATTTTAATATATCTTTTCATGTGACAAAACTGAAGAAATTACACTTTGCTACACTGTAAAGTAGTGAGTGTACAGCTTATATAACAATGTAAATTTGCTGTCTCCTCAAAATAATTCAACACACAGCCAATAATGTCTAAACTGCTGGCAACAAAAGTGAGTACACCCCTAAGTGAAAATGTCCAAATTTGGTCCCAAAGTGTCAATATTTTGTGTGGCCACCATTATTTTCCAGCACTGCTTTAACCCTCTTGGGCATGGAGTTCACCAGAGCTTCACAGGTTGCCACTGGAGTCCTCTTCCACTCCTCCATGGCGACATCAAGGAGCTGGTGGATGTTAGAGACCTTGCGCACGTCCACCTTCCGTTTGAGGATTCCCAACAGATGCTCAATAGGGTTTAGGACTGGAGATATGCTTGGCCAGTCCATCATCTTTACCCTCAGCTTCTTTAGCAAGGCAGCGGTTGTCTTGGAGGAGTGTTTGGGGACGTTATCATTTTGGGGTCGTTATCATGTTGGAATACAGCCCTGCGGCCCAGTCTCCAAAGGGAGGGTGGTCATGCTCTGTTTCAGTATGTCACAGTACATGTTGGCATTCATGGTTCCCTCAATGAACTGTAGCTCCCCAGTGCTGGCAGCACTCATGCAGCCCCAGACCATGACACTCCCACCACCATGCTTGACTGTAGACAAGACACACTTGTCTTTGTACTCCTCACCTGGTTGCCGCCCCACACGCTTGACACCATCTTAGCCAAATAAGTTTATCTTGTTCTCATCAGACCACAGGACCTGATTTCAGTAATCCATGTTCTTAGTCTGCTTGTCTTCAGCAGACTGTGGGATTTCTTGTGCATCATCTTTAGAAGAGGCCTTCTTCTGGGATTACAGCTAAGCAAACCAGTTTGATGCAGTGTGCGGCGTATGGTCTGAGCACTGACAGTCTGACCCTCCACCCCTTCAACCTCTGCAGCAATGCTGGCAGCACTCATACTTCTATTTCCCAAAGAAAACCTCTGGATATGACACTGAGCAAGTGCACGCAACTTCTTTGTTTGACCATGGCAAGGCCTGTTCTGAGTGGAACCTGTCCTGTTAAACCGCTGTATGGTCTTGGCCACCATGCTGCAGCTCAGTTTCAGGGTCTTGGCAATCTTCTTATAGGCTAGGCCATCTTTATGTAGAGCAAGAATTCTTTTTTTCAGATCCTCGAAGAGTTCTTTGCATTGAGGGCCATGTTGAACTTCCAGTGACCAGTATGAGAGAGTGAGAGCGATAACACCAAATTTAACACACCCGTTCCCCATTCACACCTGAGACCTTGTAACACTAACAAGTTACATGACACCGATGAGAAAAAATGGCTAATTGGGCCCAATTTGGACATTTCCACTTAGGGGTGTACTCACTTTTGTTGCCAGCTGTTTCGACATTAATGGCTGTGTGATGAGTTATTATGAGGGGACAGCAAATTTACACTGTTATACAAGCTGTACACTCACTACTTTACCTTGTAGCAAAGTGTCATTTCTTCAGTGTTGTCACATGAAAAGATATAATGAAATATTTACAAAAATGTGAGGGGTGTACTCACTTTTGTGAGATACTGTATATAAATTTGTTACAGCAGCCTAGTGCCAGAGTTACTACACAGGCAGGGCCAGGGTTATCAGTGGCAGTGCAGAACCATCATGGCAGAGTAGAAAAAAGAAGTACAAAAACGCACTTCACCCCAGACTACACTAAAGTGTAGCCATGCCTAATGGGGGTAAAAAACAATGACGGTGTAGCTCGCTGCACTGTTTGCAGCAGGGAATTCTCCGTAGCCCATGGTGGGTTCAATGACTGTAAAAGACATATTGAGGTGAGTGTGACACAACATTATCTTTTGAAGTATTATTTTATTATGGCATTATTTTATCAATTATCATTAAAGTATTATTTTATTATAGTATTTTATTTTGAATGGGGAGTGATTGTCGGCGCAGAGCGTGACCTCCCTGAAATTAGCTTGCCACCTCCCTGAAATGAGTTTTGGGATATTGGGATATATGTTTATTATTGGGATATATTTTTTTTCTCTCACACCAACTTTATTCTTTCATATATAATTATTTTTGAAATATGTATGTCATTTTCAAGAAGGATTTCCTACAGTTCTTTTCTGCAATTAAAACAGCCAAAGATCTACATGAAGTCATCACTGATTACCCGCATTTTTCCAGGCCTGTTTCTGAAGTAGGCTTTCCTCAAGGTTAACATTTTGAACAATGTAAGATGATTTGAGCCACTGGAAAACATCAAACCTAAGGGCCCATCTGTAGGCACACACTTCATGTAATACAGTCTAATGTATATCTTATCAGGACAGAATGGATTCTGATTACAAGGTAGACACTGCTGCTATTGGATGTGGTGAAAGGAACGATACCACACTGAGCTGTTTAAAGAAAGGAACAGAACAGGGCTGTCACATTCAGTTCTATTACCCGCATTGTTCATGATAATGCCCTAAGTGTTTTATATTTTAGCTTCACAAAACAGGCAGTGTTCACACCGACAGTTAAAGCAGATCTCTAATAAACGCAGTTTGCATCTAAGTCTATAGAAGCAGACTGACATTGATGGTGTGCCACGCCACTTACTGCCATTCACATATGCAGAGATGTAAAATATAGCTAATTTGTGTGTTCATTCTTCCACCTAAGTGTGTTACAGCTGAGCAGATGTAAAAAAAGCATTTCCCACGATGCAGTAAATGCCCCCTCGTTGCATCTAGAAATCAGCCGTGGAATTGCATGGCATTTGCAGTTCCTGCAGTTGTAATAGTGCATTCAAGTGCCAATAAAAATAAATTTCACTGCGGCGCACCATGGTTCACTTTGCTGTGCAGGTCTCAATATCATAAGAGACTGTATTACTCACCCTGACTCCCCAATTTGGCAGGCTCCAGTGATCTCCTCTTCTCCATGAATCTCCTTTTCATACCTCCCAACTTTTGAACTTGAGAATGAGGGACATTCCAGGGAGGTAGTGGCCAAACATGATACTGGGAGGGCTTTAGGGGCAGAGGTTAAACAAAATCTGGGCTTCCTTGTGTCTATAAAATATGGTTTGATTGCTGTGCCACAAGCTGGAGTCTACAGCGTGAACCAACCCTTAGTGAGAGAGATTGGAGAGGGGGAAGAATCACTATTATATGGAAGAAAGAAAAGAGGAATCACTATGGTACATGGAAAGCATTGAGGCAGGATCACCATGGCATATGGAAGGCAGAAAGGATAACTATGGCACATGGAAGGCAAGAAGAATCACTCACTAGGGCACATGGAAGGCAGGAAGGATCACTAAGGCGCATAGAAGGAAGGAAGGATCACTGTGGTACATGGAAGATAGGAAGGATCACTGACACCTGGAAGACAGGATCACTATCGCACATGGAAGGCAGGAAGGATCACTATGGCACATAAAAGGCAGGAATGATCACTATGGCACATGGATGGCAGGAAGGATCACTATGGCACATGAATGGCAGGAAGGATCACTATGGCACATGGATGGCAGGAAGGATCACTATGACATGGAAGGCAGGAAGTATAACTATGGCACATAGAAGGCAGGAAGGATCACTCACTACGGCTCATGGAAGGCAGAAAGGATCACTAAGGCACATGGAAGACAGGAAGGAAGGATCACTATGGTACATGGAAGGCAGAAAGGATCACTTACACCTGGAAGGCAGAAAGGATCACTATGGCACATGGAAGGCAGGAAGGATCATAATGGCACATGAAAGGCAGGGATGATCACTATGGCACATGGAGGGCAGCAAGGATCACTATTGTACATTGAAGACAGGAAGGATCACTATGGTATATGGAAGGCAGGAAGGATCACTATGACAAATGGATGGCAGCAAGGATCACTATGGCACATGGATGGCAGGAAGGATTACTCTGGTATATGGAAGGCAGGAAGGGTCAGTATGTTACATGGAAGGTAGGAAGGATCACTATGGCACATGAAAGAGAGAAATTGACAGTATGGTACATGCAAGGAAGAATCACTATGGCACATTGAAAGCAGGAAGGATCACTATAGCACATGGAAGGCAGGAAGGATCATTATGACACATGAAAGGCAGGAAGAAAGGATCATTATGGCACATGGAAGGCAGGAAGGAAGTATCACTAAGGCACATGGAAGGCAGGAAGGATCACTATGGTACATGGCAGGAAGTAAGAGAGAGAGGAGAGAGTTCACTCATCTGAGGCTGGCTGTTCTCCAGAGTCTAATGCCATGTACACACAATCGGACTTCTCGTCGGCAAAAGATATGATGGCTTTTCCGACGGGATTCCACTCAAGTTTGCCTTGCATACACACGATCACACAAAAGTTCGCTGAACTTACGACCATCAAGAACGCAGTGACGTACAACACTACGACGAGCCGAGAAAATGAAGTTCAATGCTTCCGAGCATGTGTCGAATTGTTTCCGAGCATGCATAGGAATTTTGCGCGTCGGAATTGCCACAGATGATCGCATTTTCGGATAGGAACTTTTTCCGATCGAAAAATTTAGAACATGCTCTCAATCTTTTGCTGGCTGGAATTCGGCAGTTTCATGGAGTATACACACGGTCGCATTTTCCGATGAAAAACTCTCATCTGTCTTTTGCGGGCCGAAATTCCGATCGTGTGTACGCGGCATTAGTCGGGCAGGAGTGACATCGCAAATCTGGAAGAAGCTCCGGGAAAGATGTCGACCATGACAGTGGTGTACGGGGACTGCTGCAACAGCTTCGTTTTAAGGTAAGTATTTCATAATGAGCTAATATGTGATGCATACTAGCTCATTATGTCTTTGTCTTGCAGGTTTTTTTTTTTTTTTTAGGGGGGTTTCAGAGGTTTACAACCTTTTTAAGAGCCTGTTTACATCTTTGCGTTGAGCATGTGGCACAAAGCATCTTACATGAGTTGCAATGCCATTTATTTTGGAAGGCAATACACATACATTTTACTGCACCACAACACATTTCACTAGACTTTAGTGCGTTGTGGTGCATATCTGCAAAAATGTTGGGGCATTTTAGTGGATTGGCAGTCATTTTTCATTTGGCTGCACTAATGCAATGTGCTTTAACGCAAGATACACACACGTGTATTAACACAAATGTTAATTGGCCTTAAATATGTATTTAAAAAATATAAAAATAATGGAAATGGTAAAAAAAATATCAGTTTATAAACTTGGCAACTTAATAATATGAAAATAATAGTACACAAAAAAAACCTTAATAGTCTCCCTTTATTTTTGAAAGTCAAATCTTACGTGCACATTTATCATACTATGTAGCAATTAAATACTCTGCTGAATAACAAGATGTTATATACACAGATATGCTGCAAGCCATAGCAAGAAGACAAATTATGGTTTGTGTACACAGGTGCTCACTGAGCACCTTTGTCCCATACTGGCTAGACTAGTTTTGCTGCAGAGAAAGCAGTTTTTTCTGATGTTGCTCCTAGGGTTAGGGTTTGGGGTCACCTAAGACTTCCTATAGATATTAGATAGAGGTCTAAAGAATTAGGAGATTTTTAGACCAATGTTTGTTTAAAGTGAACCTAGCATTTTATATGTTAAAGCAAAGTTCCAGTCTAGGGAAAAAAAAAATAAAAGTCAGCAGCTACAAATACTGTAGCTGCTAACTTTTAATATAAGGAGGACACTTACCTGTCCAGGGATCCCGCGATGTCGGCACCCTAAGCAGATTCATCTAACAGCTTCGGGTGCAGGCGCTGGCATTGGGAGTAAGGGAAACCATTTGTGAAGCCTTTAGGCTTACTGTGCATGCGTGAGTCATGCTGCGCTTTTTGAATGGTCTCGCCGTTTTCTAGGAGACACATTGGTCCCAGAACGCAGTGGGGGAGGAGGAGTAGGGGCCGGACATGACTTGGATCACCGTGCGCCAATCTTACCAGGAAGTGGGAGCGGGTACCTGTCAAAACCAGGTACCCACTCCCCACCTAAAAAGTGCCAAATGTGGCAGTTGCAACTTACAAATCCTTAGATGTGATGGCTGCATTACTTTTCTCTTTCTAAAGCTTTTTTTCCTTTATTTTTACCAGTAACACATTTTCTGTCTTAGTGCTCGTTCACACCGAAACACGAGCATTCTTGTGTGGTCTGGTTCGCACTGGAATGTGGAAAGTGTAGTGTAAGCACTAATTTTTCAAAATGCACTGCACTAAACCACACTGCATTTGCAATCTGTATTTGGGGTGTCAATAACAATATATTGGCAACCGCATGCAGATCGCAAGGGCAGCACGTTCACCAGCGGTGCAGGAAACAAATATGGAATGTGGTCTTCCTGCACCAGGTTCTGCTGTGAATCGGCCATTAAGGTGGCTCCAATCTGGATGGAGGAGCAATAGAGATGACTTTGGACAGCAGAATTTTCAATCTGGGGATGGGGTAGTGTTGGACTAGTAGATTTAGATAGATGGAGTTTAGCCTTTATTTGTCCAGTCCATCACTTTCTAAGTAGTTACAGCAACAGTTTTTATTTCATTTTGGGATAAAGGTTTTACTTAAAAAAATAAAATTGATCAGTGTAAGCACTCCTGTCTGTGTTAAATGGTTTGTCTTAACCCTCTTACTGCCACTTTGGCTGGACAGTTTGGTTTGGTAATGAAAGTAGAAAAAAAAATAAAATTACTGGCTGGAATAACAGGTGAAAATAAAGGAAAAATTCTTAAAAAAAGAAAACTGATGCAGCCACCACATTTTAAGATTTGGTAAACGGCATTATATAAAATTTGCCGCTTTAAGTGCATGCCTGCTAAGTATATGTCAGTGCAGTTTACTAGTAGTTATTACCCCTTACAGAGATCACAACACTTCCCCTGACAATGCCTTCATCTGTTTTTGTCTCCAGAAGGACGGCTCCATCTTCATTCAAGCTTCATCCAGGACCACCATCTTCTTCTGACACTGAGATACTGACTTGCTACAAAGTTCTTATGTGGCAACCCAATCACCGTGGGAGAGGAGACTAAGAAAATGCTTTCCCCTGCCAGCAGCAGAATGATGACATAATCTCAGCCTTGGCAAAGTTATTGACTGGAGTTCAATGAATGCATTTAATGATAAAATGTGGAGCTTTTATTTGGAAAAATTGTGACATATCATTATAAAAATGACCACAATACAGTTATTGTAAAGGTTAAAGTGATTGTAAAGGCTCAGTTTTTTTCCTATAAAAATAACAAACATGTTATACTTACCTGCTTTGTTGCAGTGGATTTGTACAGAGCAGCCCAGATCCTCCTTTTCTCGTGTCCCCCTTCGGTGCTCCTGGCCCCTCCCTCCTGTTCAGTGCTCCCACAGCAAGCAGCTTGCTATGGGGGCACCCGAGCTGAGTCACAGCTCCCTGTGTGTCCATTCAGATACGGAGACACGATCTAGGCCCCGCCCCCTCTCCCTCCTGATTGGTGAGCTGACTTTTATAAACAGCAGCGGGAGCCAATGGTGCCATTTCTGTGTCTCAGCCCATCAGGAAGGAGAATCTCAGACAGATGAAACATTCATGGACATTGCTGGACAGAGAGGAACCTCAGGTAAGTGTTAGAGAAGCTTAGGGGGGCTGCTGCACACAAAAGGCTTTTAGAATGCATTAAGATAAAAAAACCTTCTGCCTACCCCTTTAACCTTAAAAAAAAAATAACAAATGTGTCATACTTACCTGTTCTGTGCAGGTAAGTATAACAAACATATCATCCATACATGCTCTGGGCAATGTTTCTTCACAGAGTGGCCCCAATTCTCCTTTTCTGGGGTCCCCTGCCAGTGCTGTCTGCTTCTTCTCTTCTCCATTTGCCCCGATAGCAATCTGCTTGCTATGAGGGCAGATGTGCGGGCTCGATTCTGAACCGGGCTGTGTGCATCCATAGACACACACAGCATGGCTCTCTCTCTGCTTACAGAATATGATTGACAATACCAGGAGCCAATGGCTCCTCTGCTCTTAGCCAAGCCTGTTAGAGAGGGGAGAGGGAAGTAGAGCTGCTGCAGATGGGACAGCGTTGGATCAAGAATGGCCTTTTTGCGTTTATAACCACTTTAAAAGTGAAGCGTGGGGTTTTAAAAAAAAAAACATTCATACTCACCTAAGTGGGTGCAGCATGGATCTGATTCTGCATCTGTCCCCCACTGCCTCTATACTGAGAACTCAAGAATTGTTCAGTTCTCTGGTCCACTGTAAGCAGAGAATGATGACTCTCAGCCAACGCTCAGTGGAGTTTGAGATGTGTAGAAGACAACAGGCAGCATCGAGCACCATCTTGGTCTCTGTGATGTGTTTGATACGTTCCCTGACTTGACGCCAAAATGAAGCCAAGGGAGGGCAGTGCCACCAAATGTGCACAAGGGTGTCCATGTCATTCCCACATCTCCAGCATGTGCTTGGAGACTGAGCATTCCATACGTGGAGTTTTGCCGATGTGGCATACCAGTCAGTCAGTAATTTGTACATCGTTTCCTGTGTCTTGGTGCTAATTGAGCACTTATGTGTGAGGAGTATACAAGCCTTTTTCCATTGATTGTTCATTATGGTCACCCTAGGTGCTTTAGTCCAGTGATTTCTGAATCTGTCCTCGGCATTAAGGTTTGTGTACTGTAGCCATGTGTATGCCATAGAAGTCACCTTCAGTACATGTTTGTCCTCGGCACAGATCTGTTCTAGTTCTGTCAACTGTCTGGTGTAATCGCCTTGTTTAACTGTTCTGTTCATATAGCTACACAGTTGGAAGTAAGCCCATAGTGGTAGATTAGGGAGTCCACTGTCCCTTTTCAGTGCCACATAATCGTTGAGCTTTTCTTTGTGGAAACACTCACCCGCTAGTAAG
The DNA here is from genome assembly GCF_042186555.1 of Aquarana catesbeiana. Lineage (NCBI taxonomy): Eukaryota > Metazoa > Chordata > Amphibia > Anura > Ranidae > Aquarana > Aquarana catesbeiana. Next base: position 250,689,759 of record NC_133330.1, read on the forward strand.
GGCTTGTTAGTTGTCTGGTGGAGGAGTAGGTTGTTCTGGATCCCAGGGGGGAAGTCTGGGTTGTCATATGTCGGTGTTAGGGGACTAAGTAAGGAGGTTACCTTGGGATGTTTTGTAGCTTCTCTGCAGGCCATCAACGTGGTCTTCGTCAGTGGGTGTAGTTGTAATAACTGTTTGTGTCTGAGTCCTGGGTTCCATGGTGAAAAAAGTAGTGGGAAGGGGCTAAGACCAGTCTCTAAGGACACCCAGTCTTTAGTCTCCCTGTGGCAGTGCCAGTCTACTATTCTTGTTATGTGTGAGGCCAGGTAATACTTCTTAAAATCAGGGAGTCCCACCCTCTGTCAGGGCTGGCTCAGCCTTTCCTTCTCTGAGCTGGCCGCTCAGCTGTTAGCTAATTGCCAGCTCTCTTCTCTCTCCACAGTTAACCAGCTGTTGTGGATCTGCTCGCCAGTCCCACCTACTTAAAGATGTCCAGCTCACTTCATTCCTGCCTTCGCCTTGGTCACATCACAAGAAACCATCTCCTGCGTTCTGGTTTAAAGACTGGCTTGCTGACATCCCTTCTGGCTCCTTATCCTGCTTGCTGTTCCTCTACTTGGATCCCTGACTTCTGGCCTGGCTGATTACCCAGTCTGGTTACTGAACGCTGGCTTGGCTGACTACCCGATCCGGTTACTGGACCCTGGCTATGCTTTGACTACGCTTACTCTATTTATGTTTTTATTTTTATTAATAAACAAGTGTGATTTAACTGTACTTCTGTCTGGGTCTGGTTCATGGTTTCTGACAGTAGGCGAAGGCCATGAATTCAGAAGATACAGTCAATCCACTTGTTAGTAATATTTTTTCCAGATTGGATGAGCAAGATCACCGTATGGATCAGTTTGCCATTACGTTACAAATGCTCCTGAGTCGCATGGCTCACCTGGAATGTGGCTGCTCTGGTACAACCTGAGTTGCAGGTCGTCCCTGCTGCTGCGCCAGTCTCTGTGCAGGCACCCACCTTGAGTATTACCTCTATAAGAGGTATGTCTGGTTCTGCCCCGCTTCGCTTCCCCAGCAATTTGGGGGCGATCCAGTTCAATGCAGAGGGTTTTTCAACCAAGTTGAGATATACTTTGAGATGCTGCCCCAGGCGTTTCCCATGGACAGAAACAAAGTAGGGTTTGTGATATCTTTGCTTTCTGACAGAGCCTTGGCCTGGGCTAACCCTCTATGGGAGACACAAAAACCTGTTGTCTTTGGGTATTTGATGCTCCCGCACGCTCCGCTTCTGCTGCCAAGTGCCTCATGTCCATCAAACAGAGTACGAGAACTGTTGCCGACTACGCCATTGAGTTCCGTACTCTGGCAGCAGAGGTTGCTTGGAACAGTGAGGCCCTCGTGGCTGCTTTTTCTTATGGTCTCTCGGATTCCATCAAGGATGAGATAGCAGCCCGAGATATACCCACTGAGCTGGAGAGCTTGATTTCGTTTGCCATCCTCATTGACTCCAGACTCAGAGAAAGACTTTCCTTTAAGGAGCAATTGCGGAAGCCTCCTGTACGTTTGCCTCTGAGCTTTGCAGTCCCACCCGTGCCTCCCTCACCTCCCATGCCTCCTGGTGCCGAGTCGCCCAGTGAAGATGAACCCATGCACTTGGGCTTCACGCGTCTCTCTGCGGATGAGAGAGCCTTTAGGAGGAGGGAGAGCTTGTGCCTTTATTGTGGCCGGGCAGGTCACTTTTTGAAGTCTTGTCCTGCCCGTCCTGGGAACACCCGAACCTTAAGGTCCTGTCATGGACAGACCTTAGGTGGTGTTGTGTCGTCCCCAGTTATCCAGAAAGATAATCCCCTGGTTTCGGTCACCCTTTCTTGGGCTGAGTCGTCTATCGAGATACAGGCTCTAATCGACTCTGGGGCTGCAGGCTTGTTCATTGATGCTGCCTTTGTATCAAAGCACTCGATTCCACTGCAGCTGCGTGACACTCCACTTGCCCTTGAGGCTCTTGACGGGAGACCTCTACAGCCTGCCCATGTGACTCATGAGACGGTTCTGTTGTCCATAGCCGTAGGGGCTCTTCACCATGAGATAATCCAAATCCAAGTGATTTCCTCTCTTAAGTTTCTGCTGGTTATTGGTTATCCTTGGTTACAGAGGCACAACCCCTCTTGATTGGCTCCGTGCTGAGGTTCTCTCCTGGTCACCACAATGCAGTGAAACATGCTTCCGGAAGGTAGCCAAGGTCCTGTGTACCTCTTCATTCTCCTCCCTGCCAGAGGAGTACTGTGATTTTAGCGATGTCTTTGACAAAGTTCAAGCCGGTAGTTTGCCTCCACACCAGCCGTATGATTGCGCAATTGACCTTCAACCTGGTGCCACTCCCCCTCGTGGTCGGGTTGTCTTGGAAGATAAAGCCATGGAGGAGTATGTTGCAGACGCACTTTCTCGAGGTTTCATCTGCAAATCCTCGTCTCCTGCTGGTGCTGGTTTCTTCTTTGTGAAGAAGAAGAGCAGTGAACTGAGACCTTGCATTGATTATAGGGGTCTCAATCGTTTCACGATTAAGAATGCCTACCCGATCCTGTTGATTACAGAGTTATTTGACTGCCTCAAGGGAGCAACAGTTTTCACTAAGTTTGATCTGAGAGGGGCTTAAAATCTCGTGAGGATTAAGGAAGGCGTTGAGTGGAAAACTGTGTTTAATACCAGAGCAGGCCATTATGAGTAACTCGTAATGCCTTTTGGCCTTTGTAACGCCCCAGCAGTTTTCCAGGAATTTATTAAAGATGTCCTCCGAGATTTGTTGCATTTATGTGTGGTGGTTTATCTCGATGATATCCTCATATTTTCCAAGTCCCTGGAGAGCCATCATACAGATGTCTGTCGTGTGCTTCAGAAATTAAGAGAGAACAATCTCTAATGTAAACTGGAAAAGTGTGAATTCCATCGGGAACAGGTTAAATTCCTGGGCTATATCATTTCCACTGCTGGTTTTTCGATGGACCCAGAGAAACTATCGTCAGTCCTACAGTGGCCTTGACCTGTGGGGTTGCGTCCCCTGCAGCGTTTCCTGGGTTTTGCCAACTATTATCGGAAGTTTATTCGTAACTTCTTGTCTCTGGTCAATCCCCTGACCGATATGACCAGAAAGAACGGTAACCCACAGAGTTGGTCTCCGGAGTCCATTCAGGCCTTTGAAAGTCTCAAGGCTGCCTTTGTTTCTGCTCCTGTGTTGGCACATCCTGATCCTACGTTACCTTTTATCCTTGAGGTTGATACTTCTGAGACTGGTGTTGGCGCCCTTCTGTCTCAACGTCCTACCTCTGAGAGTGCTATGCATCCTTGTGGATACTTTTCCAAGAAATTGTCACCTGCGGAGTGCAATTACGAGATTGGTGACAGAGAGCTGTTGGTGATCATTTTAGCCCTGAAAGAATGGAGACATCTCCTCGAAGGTACCACTGTGCCGGTTCTCACTCTTACTGACCATAAGAATCTCACATTCTTGTCTGAGGCTAAACGCCTCTCTCCCAAAAGGGCGTGATGGGCTCTTTTCTTGTCAAGTTTCAATTACATTGTCTGATTCTTACCCGGTACTAAGAATGTAAGGGCTGACGCCTTGTCACGACAATTTTCCTCCACTTCCAAGTTGGAGTCGGTTCCGGTTCCTATGATTCCTCCTGATCGTATTCTGGCTACGGTTCACACCAGTCTTACTTCTCCTTTGGGTGACAAAATTCCTGCTGCTCAGGTCAATGCTCCTCCTGAGAAACCTTGTGACCACTGCTTTGTCCCAGAGTGTCTCCCTACTGCCGTGCTCCAGACTTACCATTCTCCCAAGGCAGCTGGCCACCCTGGGAAGAATCAACTCATTTGAGCCATTTCCCAACAATTCTGGTGACCTAGTCTACATGCTGATTTAACTGTCTTCGTAGCTGCCTGTTCCATGTGTGCTCAGAGTAAGACTCCACGACCCCTTCCAGTGGGCCTCCTACAACCCATACCCAATGAAAAGAGGCCCTGGACCCACCTATCTATGGATTTCATTGTGGAGTTGCCCAACTCCCAAGGCAACACGGTTATCCTTATGGTGTTTGACCGGTTCTCAAAGATGTGTCATTATATTCCACTTGAAAAGTTGCCCACTTCTAAGGAACTGGCTTTCATTTTTGCTCGGGAGATCTTTCGCTTACATGGACTACCCAAGGTTATTGTCTCGGACAAGGGTAGTCATTTTGTGTCCCAGTTCTGGTGAGCCTTTTGTGCACAGCTGGAAATTCAGCTTGCTTTCTCCTCTGCATATCACCCACAGTCTAATGGGGCCACAGAATGAGCCAATTCCTACGTTGCTATATTTCTGACCATCACAACAACTGGTCAGACCTACTACCATGGGCAGAGTTTGCTCACAACAGTGCCTTGAATTTTGCTTCCCGATTTACTCCGTTTAAGGCGAATTATGGTTTCCAACCTTTCATGTTGCCTGACTCGTTTGTTCTGCAGAGTATTCCTGCGCTAGAGGAGCATCTCCGTGGTCTTCGTTCCACTTGGGCAAAAGTCCAGGAGGCGTTGCGTCATGCTAATGATAGGTACAGACTCCATGCTGACCGCAGATGCCTGCCTGCGCCTTCCTACCAGGCTGGGGACAGGGTCTAGCTGTCATCCTGCAACCTCCGACTTTGTGTTCCCTCACTGAAGTTCGCACCTCGGTTTATTGGGCCTTTCCGTATCCTTACGCGTTGGACCTTCCTCCTAGTATGCGCATCTCAAATGTGTTTCATGTCGCCTTATTGAAACCGTTGGTCTGCAACCGCTTTACTACCTCAGTGCCACGTCCTCACCCTATACAGGTTGAGAACCATGAGGAGTATGAGGTGTAATCCATTGTTGACTCCCGTAGGTTCCATGGGCGCATACAGTACCTGGTGCATTGGAAGGGGTACGGTCTGGAGGAATGCTCCTGGGTCTCATCCTCAGACGTACATGCCCCTGCCCTCCTCCGTGATTCCCATAGAGGTTTTCCCCTCAAACCAGGTGGTCCTCCAAGAGGGAGGGGTCATTGAGGAGGGGGTACTGTGAGGGCTAGCTCAGCCCTTCCTTCTCTGAGCTGGCTGCTCAGCTGTCGGCTAATTGCCAGCTCTCTTCTCTCTTCACAGTTAACCAGCTCTTGTGGATCTGCTCGTCAGTCCCGCCTACTTAAAGACCTCCAACTCACTTCATTCCTGACTTCGCCTTGGTCACATCACAAGAAACCATCTCCTGCATTCCGGTTTAAAGACTGGCTTGCTGACATCCCTTCTGGCTCCTTATCCTGCTTGTTGTTCCTCTACTTGGATCCCTGACTTCTGGCCTGGCTGACTACCCGATCCGGTTACTGGACTCTGGCTATGCTTTGACTACGGTTGCTCTATTTACGTTTTTATCTTTATTAATAAACAAATGTGATTTAACTGTACTTCTGTCTCGGTCTGGTTTATGGCTTCTGATACCCCCCCCATTTTCGGTCTGGTCAGTAGGGCAAACCTGATCCTGGGCCTTTTGTGTGACCACAAGAATTTCAGGATTGAGTGCAATCTTTTTAAAAACCTTTGGGGAATTTTAACCGGTAGTGTGCGTAGTAGGTATAACAACCTGGGTAAGATTTTCAGGATGGCAGCCCTCCCAAATCAGGAAAAATAGCCAGCGTTCCATAGTTTTAAATATTTTCTATCATCTGGAGTAGCGGCAGGAGGTTTGAGTCCTAGATCAAGGGCAGCTAAGGGGTCAGCCATACTCCTAGATACTTAAGTGCTGTGCTCTCCCATTTGAAGGGGCAGTTTTCTTGTGTCATAGCTAGGTTTTCTGCAGATAAATTGATGCTCATAGCATCAGATTTAGATAGATTTATCTTGAGATTGGAAACAAAACCATAATGGGCAAAGGCTTTCATGAGATTGGGTAGAGTGATGTGCGGTTTTGTCACAAAGAATAGAAGGTCGTCCGCATAAGCTACGGTCTTGTACATCTTATTGAGGAGGGAGATGCCATTCACTGAGCTGTCTCTGTTGACTGGTCTAATGAAGGGTTCCAATTAAATGATGAAAAGCAATGGAGACAGTGGGCAACCTTGTCTCAAGCTGTTCAGAATTTCTATTCTGTCTGACAGGGTACCGTTAATCTTAATTCTAGCTAAGAGTTTTTGATAGAAAGCACTAATCTACGCTATCATTTGGGAGTTTAGTCCAATGTGGTTGCAGGTTGCGAACATGAAGTCCTAGGAGACTCTATCAAAAGCCTTCTCCACATCCGTGGATAGGAGAAGGCTTTCGATGCTCTGTATCTGGGAGGTATGTGTTAAGATAAGTGCTTTAATGATGTTGTCTTTCGCTTCTCCGCCAGGCATGAAGCCGACTTGTTCTGGTCCTTCTGGTCCTATGATGATGTCTAGGAATGGACGCAGCCTGTTTGCTAGGATTTTAGCTAGCAGCTTCAGGTCTATGTTCAAAAATGAAATAGGCCTGTAGCTGGAGCAGTCTGCGGTATCCTTGTTGGGTTTAGGTAAAACCGTGATATGTGTGGCAAGGAAGTCCCGTGGTACTGTGTGGGGTTTGGCCATTGAGTTAAAGGCTTTCCGCACTGGTTCCGTCAGTATGTTCATAAAGGTTTTGTAATAGATGGCTGTATAGCCGCCTGGGCTTTTTCCTGCTTTTAAGGCTTTGATAGCCTGATGAATCTCAGTGGGGGAGATCTGGTCTTCCAGTTGGGTTATGTCAGCTTCTGATAGTTTAGGAAGTCCGCTATTATTTAGTCTTGTATTGCCTGGGTTCTGTCACCTGTTATGTTGGGGGGACTATGTTGTGGTGATAGATTATACAATTTGGAGTAATAGGTGTGGAAATGGGCTGCAATGGCCTCTGTCATTATGTCAAGAGTTCTGTCTGGTCTTTTGATACCCATGATATTCTTGGAGATATTGGGTTCTTGTAATGCTCTAGCGAGTAATCTGCTTGATTTATCTTCTGCCTCATAGTATATCTTCTTTTTGAAGAAGAGTAGGCATTTCGTTGTGGTTTCTAGTGTCTGTTGCAGTGCTTTCCTTGAGTCTATTAGTTCTGTGGCTGTTTTTCAGTCAGGGATTGTTTATGTTTCATCCCTAGTTGGGAGATTGTATCCGTTAATTGTTTAATTTTTGTTTCCTGCTGTCTTTTTCATAGGACATCCATTTTCATCAGTTTTCCCCTTACAGAGCACTTGTGCACTTCCCATACCATTACGGGGTCTGTTTCTGGGACTTCATTAAGTGTGAGGAAGTCTTTAAGTGGTGTTGTAATTTTGGGTAGTAGGTGTGTGTGTTAGCCCTGGGTGTGATAGGAACTACTGTCAGAGATATAGGGGCGTGGTCTGATATGGACTGGATACCTATGCGTGCTTCCGTCACTTTCGGTAGGTCTCTCTGGGATATGAACAGGTAATCTATGTGGGAGTAGCGGTTATGTGGTATGGAGTGAAAGGTGAAGTCCCTCTCGTCCAGGTGGAGGAATCGCCAGGTGTCAAATAATTGTGCTGAGTGTAGGAGGGATTTAATTACTTTCAGAATCTTATACGTAATGCATGTCTTCCCAGAAGACATGTCAGCTAAAGGATTTAGAGGGACATTGAAGTCCCCCCCAAAATTAGGCAGCCCGACATGAACCCTTGGGGTACCCGTGTCATTTTTTGACAGAAATTAGCATGGGCTGATTTGGGGAAGTATACATTTGCTAGGGTAAGGGGTGTGCCCCCCATAATTGCCCTTGAGAAAGATGGATCTGCCCTCCGGGTCCATCATGTGGTCTGTCAGAGTGAAGGGGACTTCTCTGCTAACCAAGATCGAAACTCCTTTCAATTTGGCAGAGTCATTTGTGGCATGAAATGCCTTAGTAAAGAATGAATTTGTCAGTCTTGGGATCTGGTTGGTCTTGAAATGAGTCTCTTGTAGGACAGCAAAGTGCGGCCTACCTTTCTTGAGTTCTCTTAAAAGTGTAGCCCTTTTTTCCAGGTTAATTCATTCCTCTTACATTGTGTGATATGACTGTGGGGCCTCGCCCCAGTGAGGAGTAAGCCATCTGGAGAACTCACGTAAGCGAGCCAATCTGTGCCTGAAAGATAAAGCTTGAGGAATGAATAGTTTAGCCTTTTAAATTGCAAACTTGGGGGGGGGTGGGAGGGAGGAGAGAGGTGATAGAGGGAGAAGAGAGGAGTTAGCAGAGAGAGAGAGAAGGAGATTTGTCAGAACACTTTAGCAAGTCTCAGCTAAACCAAAGTAAACACTTAGTGGGTTGGGGGACGAGAAGTTTCGATCCCAGATCCACTCTGTGGTAACGTGGCTAGGCTACAACCGAGTATTGGAAACAAATATCCTATCACCTAGTTGCTTTGGAGATGTTAGGTTTCTAATGATAGAGAAACTAAGCAATAAGAAATGTAGCACTAACCCCCGAAGGAGCTACTGATTAATTATTATATCCGTAATTCACGTTTACCACCTAGCCCATCGCAGCCCATAAGATAGAAACAGTCAATATTGTATTTTTCTCTTGCTTTTATTTGCGTAACATAAACTGGGATAGGAGAAGGGTTTTCTGAGATGCTGTTTTGTTGCTTCATAATCTTTTCTTTGCCTCTCATGCAAAGACTTAGAATCATTGAGGATAATAGGAAATCACTCTGGATGATTTCTTCATCAGGGAAGATGGAAGTAGATTTGATAGAGAATATTTGGTAAAGAGACACTCTGAATAACTTCTTCACCTGCAGAACTTTTCAAGAACAGTCAGTATCTCTATATATGTGCCTGTGGCTTTACTGCCACCTTTTTACCACTACTTCCCATCTGCATAGTACTTCCAAGTTGAGCGAAAGAAGAGATTACTCTGAATAATTCCTCCCGCCTGACTGATTGGAATCCCGGGGCATTGTTGAACCCAAAGTCACAGGCCATCACCGCCTTTCTCACTGACTTGCGCACCAACATCCCTCAGCCTCTGGTAGTACCCTTCCCTTGGGCTTGCACTCACTTGATCAACAGTCCATGTGCCACTCATAAACGATCGATCGCCCAGTTGCCTTCCGCTTAGTTGCTACTTCTTCTGCAATGATTTCTCCATCCCTTTCCTCCTTTCTGGCACACTCCCTTCCCCGCAGGGGCGTCCAACTACCATCGACTACATGCTGTACGGTGTCACCAACTCTTCTGCGGGTGCCGGTCCCCCACCGTCCCCACAGGGGGGCTCCATTGGCTCCCCGGAGGGGGGACCTCTCCACTCCGGGAACCAGGCTGGGCTTCCTCTCCAAACTACGAACTCTGTCCGACCACGTGACCCCAGCTTTTATATGAGAGTCCCGCCTCCTACCAAACAAATTAATGATTGGCCAGAACTCACACATAAACTGCCTGTCACTCATATTCCAAATAAACAAACAGGCATGTTATAATGGTACAGACCTGCCTAAATTTACCTGAAACTGTAAACTAGCGAAAAGAGTCACCTACATGAAAGTAGGTGCCCGCTACAGAAATATATAGTACAGCCACGAATGAAAGAAACCCAGCCTGTAAATGGCACAAAATCCTATTAACGTAATACAACAGTAAAACCCTAACTGAAATGCAAATGCATTAACCTTATATATAAGAAAAAAAGAAATAACTGTAGAACGATCAATCCTGAAAATGGTTATTATGGAAAGTATGAGTAGCCCAGGGTCCCTGTGGAGCAGGGGCAGGTGTTCTCATGCTGTCGTCTTTGCTGCTAGCTGCTCCCTCGTAAACCCCATTTTGTCAAGTGGCCTTGCTTGTCAGCAGGGACCGGTTCACACAGACCTGGAGTTCCCAGTCTAGCAATATCAGCAGTGTCTGGCTTTGGTGGGAGGCACACATGCACACATTGACAGTCTCATGTCTCTGAATGGGTGAGTCCGCGTGCCTCAAAGCGTTCTCCATGCAAAAGTATGGGAGTCAATGTGAGGGGCACTGTAAGCTAAGAGCTGTTCAGAATTTGACAGGTAATGTCCATCCTTGTATAACTAGGTAAGGAATGTGTGTCACAAGCAGTTGGAGCAAACCGTATGTGACCCCAGCAGGGGCCAGTTCAAAAAGCACTTAGGTTAGTATCAGCAGAACCTGGCTTGGGTGGGGGACACATTATGCACACATTTACTGTCTCAGGTCTCTAACTGGGTGAGTTTGCGTACCGCAAAGCGTTCTCTATGCTAATATGTGGGAGTCAATGTGAGAGGCACTGTGAGCTAAGATCCGTACAGGATTCAACAGGAAAAGTCCATCTTTGTAAAACTAGATAAGGATTGTGTGTCACAGCCCACTGGAGCAAACTGTATGTGACCCCAGGTTTGAGTAGTAAGCCTCACTTACCAGGAGTGGGGTCCCATCTCATTTAAAATAAAGAGAGCAGCAAAATGGGACTTTGTGTGAGGTCATGATCAAAGGGGACCATGTACCTCCATACCTAACTAGTAGACAATATGGGATTAAGGGAGGGAAAAAGGGGGGGGATAGGGGGACAATTGAGACTTTATATGAAGAACACAGTCTTCGGGAAAACAACTATCAATAAAAATATAAATATTTATTGATACAGATAAACCATAAAACATGAAAAAGACAATAATTGATAGTGTTTTGTGTACATCCCATAAAGTTACATATATGTACACATGCACGTAAAATGTAAACATATTACAGAAACAACTATATAGGTAGAGAGGCCTCCCAAAACACTGATATGCATAGGTGATATCTGTAGAGAGACCCTGGGGTAATGGTATCTCAGTCTTGGAGCCACAAGAATGAAGTCGGACATAAAGTACTAATAATGATAAAAGACACATAGGTACAACCACAGCTTATAACTATCTTGACGCATTTCGTGGTTTGATATTACCACTCTTCAGGAGCAGGCACGTGATGCATGTCTAGAATACAATACAAAAAAATCCATAAATAATTGACATGTGTCAGAGAAAAGGCTGTACATATGTAAAGAGATAGAACCAATCCCATATTATTACTTACAAACAGGAATGCTGTGTAGGGAGATATATCATGGCTTGTAGAACCAAAAGGACCAACGGCTAGCATTACCAATTACCAATGGTGGTCCCAACTACCTTGTGATCATTCACAAGCTCCTCCCGTGTAGTTCTGGGCTGATTCCTCACTTTTCTCATGATCATCCTTACCCTATGAGGCGAAATCTTGAATGGAGCTCTAGACCTAGGGCAATTGATGGTTATTTTGTGTTTCTTCCATTTGCGAATAATTGCTCCAACAGTTGTCTCCTTCTCACCAAGCTTCTTGCTGATGGTCTTGTAGCCCATTCCAGCCTTGTGCAGGTCTACAATTTTGTCCCTGACGTCCTTTTGACAGCTGGTATTGCCCATGATGGTGGGTTTGAATGGAAGAAAGTTAGGATGAGGACGCAATACCACCTTATCCTTGTGAATAATTAAATATGGCTCTTTACAAGAAAGAGCAGCCAACTGTTATACCCTTCTTGCAGAAGATATTGCTACCAGAAAAATTAGTTTCCTTGTCAAAAGGACCAAGGGCATATGCCGTATCAAAAGGCTGTTTCTGCAATGCCGACAGAATTAAATTCAAGTCCCAAGGGTTCAGGGGCGACCTAACCGGAGGATTAAGCCATGTTACCCCCTGAATACTACAAACCAAAGAAAGCAAGTGGTTGTTGAAATAATACCGATAATTCCGAGACCTGGCCTTTGATAGTACTCAAGGCCAGCTTCATTTCTAACTCCATCTGCAGAAAGTCAAGGATTCTACCTATGACATACTTCCTGGGGTGCCAACCCCTGGATTCACACCAGGAGACATATGCCTTCCAGACTCTATAATATATGATTCTGGAGGCCCGGCTTCCTTGCATTATTCAAGGTAGATACCACTGAAACTGATAGTCCATGCTTCCTCAGAATGTGGGTGTCAATAGCCAAACCGTTAAATTTAGCATTTGTAAGGTAGGATGGAATACCGGACCTTGCGAGAGAAGGTCTGGACATAGTGTTAGGGTCCCCTACCGCCATCCTTATGATCTCTGCATACCAGGATCTTCTGGGCCATGCTGGGGCCACAAGAATCACCGAATTCCCTTTCTGCTTGACCCTACGAAGAAGTCGTGGAAGCAGCAGAATAGGAGGAAATGCATAAATCAGTGAGGACCGATTCCACGGGAACACCAAGGCATCTGTTCCGCACGCTAGCGGATTCCTTGTTCTTAACACAAAGTTGTCGATCGTTTTGTTGAACCTGGATGCAAACAGATCTACGTCTGGGATCCCCCATCTTTGGCATATTGTCAGGAAGATATCGGGGTGAAGGGACCATTCTCCAGGAAACAACTGCTGGCGACTCAAGTAGTCTGCCTGCCAATTTTCTATTCCTGGAATGAAGACTGCCGATAGGCAAGGTACATTGTTTTCTGCCCAAGTTAGGATATGATTCACCTCTCTCTGGGCCACACGACTTCTCGTGCTCCCTTGGTGATTGATATAGGCCACTGCTGTGGCATTGTTGGATTGGATCCTGACAGGACAATTCCGTAACCTGAACATCCAGGCCCTCAGGGCCAAGTGCGCTGCCCGAATCTCTGGACTGTCCAATCCCTTGGACAGTCGCCTCTTCCAGGACTGCTCCCAAACCTAAAAGGCTGGCATCTGTTGTTACCACCTTCCAGGTAACTGGTAAGAAGGATTTTCCCTTCTGCAGATTCTTGGTCATCAACCACCAACTGAGGCTCCAGCACACCCTTGGAGACAGACACAAGCCGTTCCAAGATGATAGGATACTGTTTTGCAGCAGCCTCGAATGAAACTGAGCATAAGGAACGGCCTTGAATGAAGCCACCATCTTTCCCAACAACCTCATGCAAAGTCGAATAGAAGGATTCTTCTTTGCCTTTACCACCTGAATCAGTTCCTTTATGGCATTGATCTTCGCCTGGGGCAAGAATACACTTTTCTGGGCTGTATCTATGATCAGACCCAAGTATTCTAATCTCCCTGATGGTTTTAAGGAGGATTTCCAGGTAGTTGACTGTGGTGACCATACTTTGGTCTAAGCGGGCTACTGACTGGTCTATCAAGAGCAGATCGTCTAGGTAAGCTATAATCGTTATACCTTGGGCCCTTAATCTGGCTAGAGGAGGGGCCAGGACCTTTGTAAACACTTGAGGTGCAGTAGCTAGACCCGAAAGGCAGAGCTACGAACTGAAAATGAAGATTTTCTACCTCGAAACATAGATATTTCTGGTGAGCGGGAAAAATAGGCACATGGAGGTATGCATCCTTGATGTTGTTTAACGCCAGAAGTTCTCCACCTTGTAGGATGGAGACTACTGATCGGATTGACTCCATGCGAAAAGAGCGTATATTTAGAAACTGGTTTAGGTCTTTGAGATCTAGAATGGGTCTGACATCTCCATTTGGTTTTGGTACCATGAAAAGGTTTGAATAAAACCCCAATCCCTGCTCTTCCATGGGGACCACTGAGATCACTTTTTGAGACAAAAGATGGTCTAATGCTTGAAAGAGAGACTTCTTTTTCTCTGGATCCCTGAGAAAACGAGGAGACGGGAACTTTCGGAACTCTAGTTTGTATCCTAGAGTTATTGAGGAAGTCACCCATCTGTCTCGACAGTCTTCCTGCCAGACCCTTGAGAACTGCAGAAGTCTTCCCCCCACTCGAGTGAGCGGGGTTGCCCCTTCATAAGGAGGCTTTAGTATTTTGTCTTGTAGGTTTCCTCCCCCAGGACTTCTTTTGTCCCTGGGGTTGACCCTGAGGTTTGCCCATTGATGGCAGAGGCCATCGTGACTGCCTGGAGGCAGATGCACCTGGCACTGGAGAAAGAGCTTGTTTAAATGAAATACGTTTATTCTTCTTCCTAACTGGCAAAAGGGTACTTTTTCCACTAGAAATTTTTTGGATGTATTTATCCAAAACATCCTCGAACAGCCGTTCACCGTGAAAAGGAAAACTAGCCAGGAGCTTTTTGCATGGCGCTTCGGCTGACCAATTTTTTCGACCATGAGATTCTACGCATATGCACCAGCCCAAGCATAAGGCATGAGGCCTGGAGAATAGAATCTCTCATAGTGTCTATTGCAAAACATAAACCCCCTGGTAGCATGGCTAAATCCTGGGCCTTCTGATCAGGAATAACCTTGAGAGACCTGTTTAAACTGGTCTCTCAAGGATTGACATACACCAATTGCTGCCAGCACAGGCTGAATCACTGAACCAGCCAAAGAAAAAGTGCTTAGTAATAACACTTCTTATGCGTTGGATCCCTAAGCATTTGAGCATTGTCTACCGGACAAGTCAAACTTTTATTGAAAGAGGATATAGCAGTGTCAATTGCTGGTATCCCCCACTTCTCAGTGAATTTTTCCTCGATAGGATAAAGTGTTGAAAACTTTTTAGGAAGAAAAAAATGCGTGATGGGTGATCCCACTCAGAATACATAAGCTTTTCCAGCAATGAATTGGCAGGAATGGACAGGAAAGGCATGCAAAACTTGAGGAGGCTCTAGCGAACCCAAATAAGAAGTGGGCTTATCAATCGACTAGAGGTAGCATAAATGTGGAACAGACCATTTCATTAAGAGATTGCACCATCAATCTTTCAGATTGTGAAGCTGATCCTTCCGCATTTGACCTTTCAGAAGAGGAGTCATCAGCCTCTTCACGGTCCCCTGAGAGAAATTTGTCTTCTCCCACCCCCAGTTCCTCAGTTCGAGGGTCTTGGGTAATGGAAGGGGACCTGTCATGTTTTGTACCACACTGGGATGCGATTAAAGCCGCTAACCTTTCTTCCAAACCTATCATGGCTGAAGAAAAAAACCTCTTCAGTAATATAGACAGGGGCTGCAGTGTTGGAAACAGTTGCAACATTTGACAGCCCTGATGGCTCACTCTGACCAGCCACCTCAGATCTCTCAGGGGAGGATGCCATTGTAAAGATGAGCTAAGGCTTTTTTGAGCTTGAGGGAGTCCCTTTTAAGCCCTTTTTTTGATTTTACCTCCCCTTCTGACCAATGCACAAATGCAGAGGTACTACCAGAAGAAATTGCACCCACTGCTTAAGCAAATAGTCCAGCAACTGCTGCTGCTATTAGTACTTAGCCTGGTGCTTTAGTAAATATGCCAAGGGAATGCCTGTGTCACCACTTACATGCCCCCTTTTTGCTCTTGTGTCCCTCCGACAGCTGCAGTCAGCAAAATGGACCTTTTTAAATGTACTCCTGCGTTGGACATTGCTGCACGCCAATGCCACGCTAAGACACACCGCCTCCATATTCCCACCGCGCCCCCCTCCTCTTTTTTAAAAAGAGCGTTTTCCTGCGCGAGCGCGGGCCTCCGATTGGACGGGATTGGCATGTGTGTGTGTGGGGGGGGCGGCGAGGAGGAGAGCTGTGACAAAACCGCCGTGCAGATGTGGTGGAGAACAGAGCACATTCGCCGATTGTTCTGGCCTCCCCCTCCATCCAGGGAGAGGGGAGAGCTTATGTCCAGGTGGGGGTGTTTTTTGAAAAAAGTACCCCCCAACATCTTACCAGAGGCCTGGGACTGCTAGCCGGAGGGAGGTCTGCAGCTTCTACTGATACAGAGTGATCTGAGGAAAGCATGACAAGGTACGTGCTCTATACAGCCCCCAGTGCTGACTTTTAGGCATGACAACATTTACTTTTAAAGGAGATAATTCATAAGAAAATGTAATTCCTTAGAAATCTCCACTTACCTTTCCCACCACAGGGATTCTGTGGTAAAACCAACAGACCCAATCTTCACCCCTCATGGTGGGCTCTGTTAAAAAACCTTCAGGAACAGGGGCCCCTTTTTATCGGAGGATCCACACTCCTGGACCCGTAAAGCACCCCGCCAGGAAAACTTTATGGCTGGAAAAACCAAAGCACTGGATCCCGGGGTCCAGCTCTCTAAAAAGAGAAGCGTTGTGGGCTAAACCTAATTTCTTCCGCCACGAGGCTGGGTACCGTTCAATTTGGCCTAAAAAGACACTTTGAATGGATCCGGTTGCATAGCTTGCTCCAGCAAGGAATATTCCAGTGGAGCTCAGCATAGCACATCTTTACTCGTGACCAACACCTAAGACACTGGCGAAAAAACTGAGGTACTCCCAGTAGTGAGAGGGGTTATATAGGGAGTGGACTTACTGTCTTAGGGTGTGCCGCCAGTGTCCATCAACTGAAGGGGCCTATAATCCACATAGTAACTACTATGGCTCTGTGTCCCGTGATGTACGATAAAGAAAATTTTCAGAAGTGATTCATGCTGATAGCAGAGGAACAAAGCAGAAGACAAAAGTGACACTTAGTGCTTTTTAATTGAGACAAGTACACACTATAAAGGAATTTGCTTTGTTCATATTTAATGTCTGAGGTTTACAACCACTTTAGCCACTTACCTACTGGGTACTTTCACCTCCTTCTTGCCCAGGCCAATTTTCAGCTTTCAGTGCTGTCGCACTTTGGATGACAGATACACGGTCATGCAACACTGTACCCAAACAAAATGTTTATAATTTTTTTGAGACTGAGCTTTCTTTTGATGGTATTTAACCACCACTGGGTTTTTTATTTTTTGCTTAACAAATGAAAAAAAAAAGAAAACATTTTTCTTAGCTTCTGTTAACATTTTTTATAACTAAGTAATTTTTCTCCTTCACTGATGTGTGCTGTTGAGGCTGCACTAATGGGCACTTATGAGGAGACACTAATATGCAGCATCGATGGGCACTAATAGGTGGCACTGATAGGAGGCACAGATAGGCAGAAATGATAGGCACTGATAGGTGGCACTGATAGGCAGCACTGATGGGCACTGATAGGCAGCACTGATAGATTTCATTGATAGGTGGCACTAATATGCAGTGCTAATGGGCACTGATAGGCGACACAGATAGGCAAAAATAATAGACATTGATAGGCGACACTGATGGGCATCACTGATGGGCACTGAAAGAAATTTATGGTGGACACTGATTGGCAGCACTGGTGGGCACTGTTGGGGCTGCACTGATCATCAGGACACTGATGATCAGTGCCCTGATTGTCAGTGCAGATGTCCCTGCTGAGGAATGCCGCTTACCGGCTCTCCTCTCCCCATGCGCTGTCAGTGTGAGGAGAGGAATGTCAATAACTATCATTTCCTGTGTACGCTGTGATCAGCTGTTGGACACAGCTGAACACATGGTAAAAAGCCTACGTCATAGGCTCTTTACCATGATCGTTGATGCTCAGTTAACCACCGATCAGCATGCATACATTGTCATACAGCGTCCTCCCAGAACTAGAGTGCCTCCCGCCCGTCTGTCATTTCACTATACGGCGAGTTAAACTTTCTTTTACATTTCTTCAGTTATTTCCTGGTTTCTGGCCTAGGTCAAAATGATGTCCTACATCTCAGGAATCGTCATGGGTATTTTATTATTCCATCTGGAGGATGGGCTTTCTTAGCTAAGCACACTCTCCTGTCTGCATGCCTGAGCTAAACGCAGATGGATTCCAGGGAGTGAATGAATCATCTGCTGTTACACGATGGTTGCAGTTAGAAATACTAGTGGGAGCATTTTTCAAAGTGATTTCTTAACAAAATAAAGCATTGAGACATGGATGAGTGAGTTTATTTTGAATAGTAAAAAACTATTAAATATCATTTTCAGTTTGTGGTTCTCAGATACAGTTTAGTTCAGTTGTAAGTCTGTGACTGGACAGTAAAAGGAGAAACAGCACAGTGATGAGCTGATCTCTGTCACTTTGATCTCTCCTCTTATCTTCTTGTCAGCACACGATCTGATTGCCTCATTGTGCTACTTCCTCTAAGACTTGAGCTCTGCTGTACAGGAGCTACATGAGCCCACGACTGCTTAAATACCCAAACGGTAACTGCATCTCATTAAATGAAGGAAAAGTGAAATCATTTGGGCCCATTCACACCCCCTGTGTGTGCACTGCTATGTGCGTTGTATGCACACGGAACAGTGAAAAATCCAGTCTAATCTCAACTTTTTGGACCATGCTCGTGTTATACTCTTATTTTAGGGTGTACAGGGGGTCCCCGGGTTACAAACAAGATAGGGACTTTAGGTTTGTTCTTAAGTTGAATCTGTTTGTAAGTCAGAACAGGTAAATTATTTAAGTGTGATTTCCAGCCAAAAAATCTATTTTTAAGTTTTGTAGATAACATAGGGAAGGGTTATCACCCCTGTAACATTTGTTTTGCTGTCTGTGCCCCTGTTCAGAAGATTTCACCTCACTTTCTGTTCCAATGACAATTGGATTTTGAAAATTTGGGGTTATTAGGGAAATAAGGATAGGTGATAAAGCATCAGTGGAGACACCTTTTTCCCATATTAACTCTTACAGGAGTGAATTTCCCTTCCTAGGAGTAGATTTCCTCTCACTTCCTGTTGTCTCCCTCCGTTTGTAAGTAGGAGTCGTTTGTAAGTCGGATGTTTGTAAGTAGGGGACCCCCTGTAACATGAAGCGTGGTCGCATACATCATCCAAAAATACCCAAACCCTCCTCTTTTACCTGCATAATATTGTATTTATTTGAATTCAGTGTAGCTATGCATAGCTGTGCCCACAGAGCTGCATCATCAAGCTCCGGGATTGCTCGCTGCAAATAAAAAGTCTCATTTGCCACAAAGGGACTATTTAGAGTATGATAAGGATCCCTCCTCCCTCCGCAAGCCCTAGTTTAGTTGCACATCCTTCAGCCCTATAACAGCAGATTTGTATCCCCGTATGGATCTGTAGCCGGGTCATATATTGTAGGAGTCTGTGCATTGCATCTGTGATGCACTGACTACAGTTTAAATGCTCTGCAGATTTCAGGACATCAGTGTTGCCTCATTTACTACTTTTTTGAAGAGGATGGACCTAAGCCATCAAAGTGATCATACACTCATACATTTCTTACATTCAGCCTGTGGGCTGAATGGAAATAATCTAACAGATTCCTCCACTTATGCTAAACACAGCATGGATGGAGGAACCTACCTCCTTGGCGCCGTCGGATTTCAGAATATCTAACTAGTGACTGCATCTGACTAGATGCAGGCGCTGTTCAGTCAATAATTTTCCTCTAAACTCCTTTGATATTTCAATAAAAGGATATTGGACAGAGTAGTGCAGACAGGGCCACCCACTGATCAAATTTCAGCTGGTTCGTTAGGAATCAGCTCAGTGTATGGCTAGCTTAAAGTGGATGTAAACCCGAAATTTTTTTTTTTTTTTTTACGTCATAATGTAGAGTATAAGATTTCCTATCATTTGAGCCCAGTCTTGCCACAAAAATTAATCCAGCTCTGAGTGATCCTCTTTTATTGTTCAGTGAGATAAAACTTGACAAACAGAGAAAAACTTTGTCAAATCCTCCCCCTTGCTGTGAATGACAGGTGATTTACATCTCGTGCACTAGCCTAAGACATGCATTATTTTTTAATTCCCATCCCCACTCCTTTCTTCAGCAGCTCTGCAAGGATTGGCTGTTCCACACCTCAGCATGATTTGGCATGCTGAAGTCACGTGGTTACTTTCCTGTCTTTTCACTGGATGTTAGAGATCATAGCAGAAGTTCAGTGTAAGAAATACACAGGAGAAAATGCATATTGACAAGGGGAGTGTAGAGGTGGGCGGGGAGTCTACAGACATCACGACTCCACCCACCGAGCTCCAGACAACAGACCCACCCACAGAATCTGCAGTTTTTCGGTTCTCATAACAGACAGAGGGGAGACATTTGACAGGTAAAGATACATGCAGGAGGCATGTATATCCTTATAGATAACCCCTATGGCAGTAGTTTAGAAAGGATGACATTGGGTTTACATCCACTTTAAGCCTTAAAGATTTAGAGAACATTTTTCCACGCTTTGTTACTTTTCACAAGCTACTATATTGCAGTGTAGGTTGTGATAAAAAAAAAGGAATTGAAATTTTTCAAACATCATTGTTATAGAGTGAGAGCCACCAAGAGCCCCATTGGTATTTGCCCTGGGTTATATGAATGATGATCCCGAGACGCATCTTTACCTTTCACCAGGAAATTTTCAGAGATGACTGGCATAAACTCTGTTTTTTTTTTTTGGTTTATAAATGTTGGACCTCCAATAGGAGTTAGAAAAATAGCTATGGAATTTTTAGTAGGCAGTATAGGACACCACTAAATCCAAGCAACACATACCCTGAAGGCTCTCATTACAACTTGAGTTGCTGTCTGCAAATCTTTCCAACTTATATAGCAGAACAGTCCAAAGATGAAGACATTTTGGTCCAATTTTCATGATTTAATTGAACAGACTACAGAACTGATTTTCCTGATGATCTACAGGATGTTGTTTCACAATAAAAGTCTCTGCTTGTTAAATGATATAACAACGTCCCTAAGTATACACCATTTAAGGCAAAGTTACAATATTTCCAAATATTAACTGAAAAGTATGATAACAGTTTTGCTGGAATTCATAAATAAAAGTTATAGATGGGATGATAGGATTGCTGGTCAAAAGACTGCTCCTGCCATCCTCCTAGGCAAGGTATATGAGAAGAGTCTTGACAGTTGGTCATTTGACCTGTACTGCAGTGGAAAATCAAAGTTCCCATTTGATGATAGTCTCCTTCAGCAAAAGTCACTTGACTGGCACAAGAAATAATTTGGTGCAGCAGAACTCCAGTATGCATACTTCTTCCAGGAAATCGTGACAGCTTGGAATCTAGCATTTTCAGGGGTAGAGGTCATTAATGGCATCCTCCATTGTTTCCTATTTAAAAAAAATCAATTTACTGTTATAATATGCTGCATACTTTCCTTACACTGAGCACCACATTCTTATATTCCTTAACTGAATATTCTATTACAACTGTGTGGTAGTTTATAATTTGTTGTCATCTTCATATATGAATTCTATAAAATATGTTTCCTGAGGTGCCTTTATGTACTGTATTATGTTGATAAAAAATTTAAAAAATGTAAGAAAAAAATTGAAAAATAAAGACCTTTAGCCTTTAGAGTAGATATTGAACTATGTCTAATTATTAATTTCTTGTGCAAGGACAGGGTCAACAAAGCCCATACAGTATGCTCTACACTTTCAATCAAAACCATAAGTAGACTTGATTTAATGGTGGAATGCTATTATATTTTATAGCACACAATGTCTATTACACAATGCATAATGAATTATTTTTTTATAATCACTTTTTCTTTATTAAGACAAATTCCAACATACAATATAGAAAAACACATTGCACAATATATCTATATAAATCATTTCAATAACATACACTACACTAACCCCACCCCCTCACCCCGAGAAAACACACCGGATCCTTGATCATGCCATCTTCAAAAGAGAAAAAAAAAAAGGAAAAAGCCCACCCACTTGCCTACCCATAACCAAAACTCAATTTATGCAAAACATTATTTAAAGTATAATTAAGAAGGGGGCTTTACAGCACCCTATTACGTGTGTCAAACAACCAACAATATAATAAATAAATAAATAAAATAAATTATATTAAATTTTGTATTTTATAAAGTATATCATTTCAAATTACTATTTTCATGTCCTGTTATGTTTACTGTTTAAATTCAATATAATCTTACGCTACTATTTCATTTTTATACCTCTTCTCATTTCAGCCTACCATTCTTTATGTGATTCCATTACGTGTTGCCAATCCCATGCCTAATTTACTATTATAACTTATCCTTTTCCTTTAATGACATCAATCATCTCTCCACTGTGCCTCCCAGAGGAGGAAAAAAGAAACAACACAAAAAACAACACAAAAAAAGAAGAAAAAAAACCCCACCTCCTCCCAATTTCCCCCCACCAGATGCATCTCACAGACTATCCGATCCATAACACAGCATTGCCCCCAAAAGGGTAAGGGAGTAATACAGCCATCCTGCCCATGTATCTTTAAATTTATTCTGTTGGTCTTTAACCATATGTATCCATCTCTCTACTGCCATTATTTTTTCTACCTCCCTTTTCCAATCCATTATAGTAGGACATCCTGAATGGTTCCAAAACCTAGGTTTTGGCTGCATTTATCAAATGGGGAGTAATGTTTCTCTTATAAAACCTAGCAGATGATGACATCCCATGAAAAAGAAAATGTATTGGAGAGAATTCTATAGGTCTAGGTGTAATTTTCTTACTCCAAGGGGCTATCTCCTCCCAGAAAACTTTAATATTTGGCAATGCCACCATAAATTCAGAAATTAACCCCTTTGGTTACATCCCCTCCAGCAGTTAATATCCGCTGATGGATATATCTGAGCCAGTCGAACCAGTGTACGATACCATCTTGTCAGGAACTTATAAGATCTCCTGTATATGGGAATTTATTGAAGTATGGTGTGACGCTCCCATCAGCCTTTTAATCTGCTCTGATGTAAAATTATAGCCCAGTTCTCTTTCCCATTCTCGAATGAAACAGGGAGTTGTCATATTTTGGGTGCTCAGAACCAGCCTATACATTCAAGACAACATATGACCCTGCTCTGATAAGTTAACACACCATTCCTCAAAAGTAGTAAGCGGGTTCGCTGGCCTAATCTGGTGCTTCCACTTATTGAGCAAGTCTGTCAGTTGACAGTATTTCCATACAGCCATTGGTACTTCCCCCAGTATTCTAACCAAATCCACCAATGGAAGCTATTTACCCTGTGGGGCCACACCAGCTCAATTACTCTTCCCATCCGTTCCCCGGTGATCTAAACTCCCATTCTCTTCCCCCGGGGAAAACCAAGGAAATAGTGTTAAAGGGGATATTGGGGGGCAAACTTTCCCATACTGTTTATTCTATCCCAAATGGATAGTCTTGTCTTCGTCAGTGGTGACGCATATTCCGACAACCCCCTATAAGAAACCAGAATCCAGGGGGCTCCGGCCAAATTCCCACCTGTTAATGTTTTCTCCAAGGGCACTCAAATTGTACTAGCAGAGTCATGGCACCAGTTAATTATATGAACCAGGGCTATGGCTCTGTAATAAAATGCTATATCCAGGAGTCCCACCCCACCCTCCCGTTTTGGTCTCCTCAAAATCTCGTGTGCCAACCTGGAATGTTTATCTCCCCACACAAAGGTCATAAAAGCCCTTCATATTTGTTTAAAGAATGTCTGTGGGAGTGTTATGGGTACGGTATGTAAAACGTAAATAAGCCTGGGAATTACACTCATTTTAAACTCGTTTACCCTGCCAAACCATGTCAGAGTATGACTTCTCCACTTTTGCAAGTCTTTTATTATGGATACCATCAAGGGTCCATAGTTTAAATCATATAGGTGCTTTATATCTGAAGAGATATAGATCCCTAAATAGAATATAGAATCAAGGCGCCAAACAAAAGGAAAAGATTGTTGCAAGGTGGTCTTCATCCTCAAAGGTACATGGCTCGGCATCAACATTGATTTCTCAATATTTATTTTAAAATTAGATATAAGGCCAAACCTGTCTATTTCCAACATCAGTTCCGTCAAAGACTCTTGAGGAGAGAGTAAGAGACATCTTATGTTTCGTTGATCCAATACAAATCCCCTTGATCTTCCTATTTCCCCTAATCATAGGCAGAAAGGGCTCCAGCACCATAGCAAATACAGACAGTGGTGATTCCCTGCCTAGTCCCATTCCATATCTCAAAATAATCTGTCAGTCTACCATTAACTTTAACACTTGCTCTAGGATCTGCATACAGTGCTGTCACCCATCCCATCATCTGCTCTCTCAGACCCATCTTCCTCAAAACTCTGACCATAAACTCCCACCCCACCCTATCGAATGCTTTTTCAGCATCCACTGAAATTACTACACTCGGGGTCTGGTTCGGTCCATTATGCATCCAATGCAATACATGCAGGGCCCGATTAGTATTATCTTTAGCCTCTTGGCCCTTCATAAACCCTGTTTGATCTGGGTGAATCAATTTAACTATATGTTCTTGTAACCTTAGGGCCAGAATTTTAGCCAGGAGCTTAGTGTCAGAGTTAATGAGGGAGATGGGTCTGTAGCTGGCACAGCACTTTGGGTCTTTCCATACCTTCGGGGGAACTGTCACATAAGCGAACAGTGCCTCTGGAGGCAATGGGTTAGAGACCGAAACAGAATTAAAATATCTACAAAGAGGAATCAACAGGATTGAGAAAAACTTTTTATAATACCTTTTTGTGAAACCATCTGGTCCCGGGATTTTACCTAATGACAAAGCCGCGATCGCTCCGGCCAGGTCTTCAATGGAGTTTGCTTTTTCCATTTCCTCCAAGGCCGCAGATGGAATAGCCTGTAGCCCTGAGGCCTCAAGATATTCCCAAATTCTATCCAAGCGTCCACCCTCCTCCGCCCCCACGGGAACTGAGTCTATGTTATATAGAGACACATAAAAGCGAAGAAACTCAGCTGCTATTGCTTGGGAGTCCACTATCTGCTTATTGCCTGTCTTTATAGTGTGAACATGGCGTGAATCCTGTTGTTTCTTTAGTTTTCTAGCCAATAGTCTCCCACCCTTATTTCCCTGTCCATAGAATCGGTGGGCAAAGTATCAATATTTGAACTTTTTGATCGAGAAGCTGTTTTAAGTCTGCCCGCAGTTTCTCCAGTCTCTGCATGTCCCCAGGTTTTAAATGGGCCTTATGTTCAATTTCAGGATTATGTATTTCCTCTTGGAGCCCAACCATTTCCTTCTGTCTCTCTTTTTTAATACGCAAACTCATTGAAATTAACTCCTCTCTGATGACCGCCTTGTGGGCTTCCCATACCACTTGGTCGGACACCTCCTCTGATGTATTGGTCTCGAAATATAATGCTAATGTGTGGGACAAGGATTCAACATTCTGTTTATCATCCAAAATAGATTCATTCAATCACCATTTTCTTTCCAGGCACCCAGTCGATGCCGGACATATAGTTAACCACTTGCCGCCCGCCATATAGCAGAATGACGGTGGCAAAGTGGTTTTCATATCCTGACCGGACGTCATATGATGTGATTAGGATATTAAGCTGCTGCGCGCCCCCCTGGGGCACGCATCACGGCGATCGTTGTTGCGGTGTGTCAGTCTGACACACCGCAACTCCGATCTAGGTAAAGTGTTTCTGACGGAGACTCTTTACCACGTGATCAGATGTGTCCAATCACGGCTGATCACGATGTAAATAGGAAGAGCCGGTGATCGGCATATCCTCACTCGCGTCTGACAGACGCAAGTAGAGGAGAGCCAATCGGCTGCTCTCCTGACAGGGGGGGGTCTGTGCTGATTGTTTATCAGCACAGCCCCCCTTGGATCCCACCCAGGACCACCATCATGCCACCCAGGACAACCAGGATGGCCTTCCACACTGGACCACCAGGTATGCTCCCCCTAGACCCCCAGGGAAATACTAATTTTGCCCAGGCATTGCCAATCAATGCCCAGGCAGCTGCCAATCAGTGCCCACTCACAATGCCTACCACTGCCAGTGCCACTAGGAATGCCTATCAGTGCCTCATATCAGTGCCGCGTATCAGTGCCCATCAGTGCCACATATCAATGCCCATCAGTGCCCAGCAGTTCCGCCTATCAGTGTCCATCAATGCCCAGCAGTGCCACTTATCAGTACCACCCATAAGAACCCATCTTTGCAGCCTTTCAGTGCCCATCAGTGTCGCCTATCAGTACCCATCAGTGCCCACCAGTGCCACCCATGAGTGCTCATCAGTGCCGCCTACCAGTGCCCATCAGTGCCGCATATCAGTGCCCATTGTCAGTGCCCCCTCATTGGTGCCACCTCATCGGTGCCGCCTTATCAGTGCCCATCAGTGAAAGGGAAAACTTACTTATTTACAAAATTTTATAACAGAAACAAAAGAAAAACTTTTATTTTTTTCAAAATTTTCGGTCTTTTTTTATTTGTTTAGAAAAAATAAAAACCGCAGAGGTGATCAAATGCCACCAAAAGAAAGCTCTATTTGTGGGAACAAAATGATAAAAATTTAGTTTGGGTTCAGTGATGGATGACCGCGCAATTGTCATTCAAACTGCGACAGCACTGAAAGCTGAAAATTGGTCTGGGCAGGAAGGTGTATAAGTGCCCTGTATTGAAGTGGTTAAACATATTGGATTATAGTCTGACATGGTGATTGACTCAATAGTTGAATTTACATAATTCAGATAATATTGATCGATCAACAACATATCAATCCTTGAATACACATTGTGTATTTTGGAGTAATAACTGAAATCTCTGTCCCGCTCATGCAGTACCCTCCAATTGTCCACCAAATGCAGAGAGCCATATCTTAATGCCTTATGAGACACAAAGGTTTTTCCCGAGGAGGTGTCTAGACTAGGGTCCAAGGTAATGTTAAAATGCCCTCCCATAACCAGTAAACCTTCCCTAAACTTCCCCAAAATATCCAAAGTTTTAGATAAAAATTTAACTGTATGGCTATTGGGGGCATATATAGTAGCTAGGGTATAACACTGGCCCTGGATCTTTCCTTTAACAAAAAGAAAGCAGCCCTCAGGATCTACTTGTATTTCTGTAGGTACTAGGGGTCATTGTTTGCGTATAGCTATTGTAACTCCTCTAGCCCTAGGAATGGGTGAAGGTGCATGAAACCATTGATTATATGGAAAAAGAGACATATGAGGGGTCGACCCTGCAACAAAGTGCGTCTCTTGCAAAAAACTATCTCTGCCTTCATATGATGCAGTTTATGCCAGAGGCGGCCCCTCTTATTGTACTTCTGTGCCTGATCGGTGTCTGCGCCCTGCCTTCTGAGCTCTCTCGCCCTGTATGCATCTTATGAGACGAAGGAGGGAAAAAAAAAAAACATCTAAAAACCATGACCTACTATGCCACTGTCTGTGGCACATCCCCCTAAAGGAAGGGGAAATCCCCCCCTTCCGCCTTTTGGCAGAAAACACAGTCCCTTGTCTCGGGACCAACCTATTGGGGAAAAGATGAATAAAAACATGAACAGGGTACCTCGTGAACCCCGGGCTTCCGTTTATATTTTTGCAGTATTTCAGCGTATTGACTCAAAAATTCCAGCCAAAGAGGAGAAAACAAAAAAAGATATTTGGGGGGGGGGGGGAGGGCAAATAGAAAAAAAAGGGGGTAAAAAAAAGGGGGGTTAAAAAAAAGGGGAGGGTGATGGGGGACTAAGAGAGGACAGAGGGAAAAACAACATCCCCCCCCCAAAAAAAAGGAAAAAAAAGGGGATAGGGTAATAAAACAGATAAAAAAAAAGGGGGGTGGTGGGGGATTACGAGAGAACAGAGGGAAAAAACAACCTCTCCCCCCCACCCAAAACATCCCCCCTGTCAACTCTAGGTAATCTGCTCTTTTCCTCTTAGCCTTTTTTGCACTTTACACCACTAATCAGGCATATCTTTCTATTACCGGATTATAGTCCTGTCTTATCCACATCCACATCTATTGTCCATCGATCTTTAACTGGCGCTTGTTGCCATCGTTCTGGTCGTTGTAGTGATGGTTTGTAGTTATTCAATCTCCAATCCGGAAAGTCCACCCAGGGGAGCTCCAGCACCTCTATGAAGTGTTGCAAGTCATCTTTCGTTTTAAGTGTTGCTGTTTTCCCATTCTGGGTTACTACAACCTTAAAGGGATATCCCCAGTGATATTTAACATCAGCTCCTTGTAGAACTTCCAACAAGGGTTTAATCATTATGCGTTGCATAAGAATTCTATTTAATAAATCTGGTAATAAGGCAATTTGTGCAGCTTCAAAATCAACCATGGAATTATTGTGGGCTGCTTTCATGATGGCTTCTTTCACTGGATATCTATGTAGTTTACAAATGGCATCTCTTGGTTTTTCTGCATTGTGGGAGGTAGGGGCAAGGGCACGATGGACTCTGTCTATTTCAATCTTATCCAGTGCAGATGGCCCCAGAATTAACTGAAACAGACTAATCACCTTTGGAAGCTATTCAAAATGTTGTTTTATTTCAGGCAGGCCTCTTATATGTATATTTTGCCTACGATCTCTATTTTCTTGATTATCCATTTGATCTTACAGAGCATTCAATGCTTCCTCATGATGTTTTGTCATATCTTGGATATCAGCCACTCCGTGTCTAATATCATCCTGGCCCATCTCCATTTCCTCTACTCTGTGTCCCAGTGCCCCTATTTCCTCCCTTAACCCTTCCACAGCCTGTTTGCAGGATGATTCAATGGCATTTATAAGTAATTGAATGTCTTTCTTTGTAGGAAGTGCTCTCAAATGTTCTCTTAGATCCCAATCCACTTTTAGCTCTGATTGAGATGCACTCATTATTAAGATCACCATACAAAGGGTTAACATACTGCACCTGCCCTGGCTGTCTCTGGATTAATTACAAGTCCTTTGCTGTTTTGCTGATTCACTGCTGGGTTTTATAGTACCACGACTTTCAACTTCCAGGGATTCAATCATCACTCCTGGGATTCCTTCCACCTCCTGAAGACTCGGGTCCCCTCCAATACACTCCCCCTCTGGACCCTCCGTTCCACCAGCATAAACCAAGGTGTCTCTCCCTTCTCCCGGGTAGGGATGAGCCGAACACCCCCCCCCCCCGTTCGGTTCGCACCAGAACCTGCGAACGGACCGAAAATTTGCACGAACGTTAGAACCCCATTGACGTCTATGAGGCTCGAACGTTCGAAATCAAAAGTGCTCATTTTAAAGGCTAATTTGCATGGTATTGTCCTAAAAAGGGTTTGGGGACCCGGGTCCTGCCCCAGGGGACATGTATCAATACAAAAAAAACTTTTAAAAATGTCTGTTTTTTTGGGAGCAGTGATTTTAATGATGCTTAAAGTAAAAAAAAAAAAAAAAAAAAGTGAAATATTCCTTTAAATATCGTACCTGGGGGGTGTCTATAGTATGCCTGTAAAGTGGCACGTGTTTCCCGTGCTTAGAACAGTCCCTGCACAAAATGTCATTTTTAAAGGAAAAAAAGTCATTTAAAACTGTTTGCGGCTTTAATGTAATGTCGGGTCCTGGCAATATGGATGAAAATCAGTGAGACAAACAGCATGGGTACCCCCCAGTCCATTACCAGGCCCTTTGGGTCTTGTATGGATATTAAGGGGAACCCCACACCTAAATTAAAAAAAGGAAAGGCGTGGGGCCACCAGGCCCTATATACTCTGAACAGCAGTATACAGGCGGTGCAAACAAGACAGGGACTGTAGGTTTGATGTTAAGTAGAATCTGTTTGTAATTTTGAACTGGTGCATTTTTAACATGTTTAGCTCCAGCCAAAAAACCTATTTTAAGCTTTTTGGAAAACATAGGGAAGGGTTATCACCCCTGTGACATTTGTTTTGCTGTCTGTGCTCCTCTTCAGAAGATTTCACCTCACTTTTTGTCCCAATGACAAATGTTTTTTGAAAATTTGGGTTTTTTTGTGAAACAAGGATTGGTGATAAAGCATCAGTGGAAAGGAGAAACGTTTTTCCCATATTAACTGTTACAGGAGAGAATTTCCCTTCCTATGGGGTAGATTTCATCTCACTTCCTGTTGTCTCCTTCCGTTTGTAAGTAGGAGTCGTTTGTAAGCTGGATGTTTGAAAGTAGGGGCCTGCCCTATATACTCAGCAGAAATTTGGGCCTTAGGTGTTGTTGTGGCAACAACACTGTAAGCCCTCACAGGGCCCTGCTGTGAAATATTAGATCAAGAATTGTAATTACATGCCCCTGTTGAACAGGGGCAGAAAAATTGGGCCTTTGGTGGTGGTGGTGCTAGTGCCACAACACTGTAAATCCTCACTCGCTCTTGGTGGGCACAGAAACAGGCCCTGCTGTGAAATATTAGATCAAGAATTGTAATTACATGCCCCTGTTGAACTGAAAAATTGGGCCTTAGGCACTGGTGCTGGTGCCACAACACTGCAACCCCTCACAGATACTCTAGTTGGAACACAGAAACGAGCCATGCTGCAAAGTATTGCATCAAAAATTGTAATTACACGCCCCTGTTAAACAGGGGCTGAAAAATTGGGCCTTATGCACTGGTGCTGGTGCCACAACACTGCAACCCCTCACAGATACTCTAGTTGGAATGCAGAAACGAGCCCTGCTGCAAAGTATTGCATCAAAAATTGTAATTACACGCCCCTGTTAAACAGGGGCTGAAAAATTGGGCCTTAGGCACTGGTGCTGGTGCCACAACTCTGCAACCCCTCACAGATACTCTAGTTGGAACGCAAAAACGAGCCCTGCTGCAAAAGTATTGCATCAAAAATTGTAATTACAAGCACCTGTTAAACAGGGGCTGAAAAATTGGGCCTTAGGCACTGGTGGTGGCGCCCAGAACCAAATGTTCTTACAAGCTATCAGCGTAATCATTGAGGAGGAAGAGGATAATTACTCAGGATAGTCACTCAGCATCAGCATAGGCAGTCTTTGAAGGGATCTGAGATTTCAAAAAAAATTATTCGGTTACATCAGCATCAGGTGCTTGGTAGCTGGTGGTGATCCAAGACTGATTCATTTTTATGAAGGTCAGTCGATCGACCGAATCGGTGGACAGACGCACCCTGTGATCGGTTACAAAGCCTCCAGCAGCACTGAATGTGCGTTCCGAAAGAACGCTGGATGCAGGACAGGCCAGTAGCTCAATTGCATACTGTGCAAGCTCTGGCCAGTGATCCATCCTCAAGACCCAGTAACCCAGAGGATTTTCGGTGGGAAAGGTGTCCAAGTCAGATCTTGCCCCTAGGTATTCCTGCACCATGTAAAACAGACGCTGGCGATGGTTGCTGGAACCGATCATACCTTGGGGCTGCGGACCAAAAAATTGTCTGAACGCATCGGTCAGACGGCCACCTTCTCCACCGCTCCTTCTTTGACTCACCGAAGCCTCAGCAACACGTTGTCCAGAAACAGGAGTTTGTAACCTCCCAGTCTCTGGGAACGCGTTGCACAGACCTTTCTGCAAGGCCTCCCGAAGATGTTTCATCATCTGCTCCCTCTGCGATGGCAAGATAAGGTCCGCAACCTTACCCTTGTAACGTGGATCAAGGAGGGTTGCCAGCCAGTATTGGTCCTTCTCCTTGATACCATGAATACGAGGATCCTTACGCAGGCTTTGCAGGATCAGGGAGGCCATGCAGCGTAGGTTTGCTGAGGCATTCGGTCCAGAGTCCTCTGGGTCACTAAGGACGACATGGTCCGCAGCCACCTCCTCCCGGCCACATACAAGTCCATGTGTTTCTTGGGACTGATCCCTTAAAGACTGCTGCTGATGCTGAGTGCCAGGCTCCACCTCCATACTGACACAATCCTCCTCCTCCTCCTCTTCCTGTGTGATCGGCGGGCACGCAGGAACACTGTCTGGATAAAGGGGGCCTTGAGAGCTAAGGAAGTCCTCCTCTTCCTGCCTCTGTTCTGCCTCAAGTGCCCTGTCCATTGTTCCACGCAGCATGTGCTCCAACAGGTGGACAAGGGGGACAGTGTCACTGATGCATGCACTGTCACTGTTCACCATCCTCGTGGCCTCCTCAAATGATGACAGGACAGTGCATGCATCCCTGATCATGGCCCACTGGCGTGGGGAAAAAAAAACAAGCTCCCCTGACCCTGTCCTGGTGCCATAGTTGCACAGGTACTCATTGATGGCCCTCTGCTGCGTGTGCAGCCGCTGCAGCATGGCCAACGTTGAGTTCCACCTGGTGGGCATGTCACAGATTAGGCGGTCCTTGGGCAGGTTAAACTCCTTTTGGAGGTCTGCCAGCCGAGCACTGGCATTATATGACCGGCGGAAATGCACACAGACTTTCCTAGCCTGCCTCAGGACATCCTGTAAGCCTGGGTACCTGCCCAAGAACCGCTGCACCACCAAGTTAAGGACGTGAGCCAAACAGGGCACATGGGTCATTTGTCCCTGTCGGAGGGCAGAGAGGAGGTTGGTGCCATTGTCGCAAACCACCATTCCTGCCTTAAGTTGGTGTGGCGTCAACCACCTCTGAACCTGCCCCTGCAGAGCTGACCGAACCTCTGCCCCAGTGTGGCTCCAGTCCCCCAAGCACACCAGCTCAAGCACTGCATGGCATCTTTTGGCCTGCATACTTGCGTAGCCCCTTGAATGGCTACGGAGCACCACTGGTTCTGAGGACAAAGCACAGGAAGAGGCCATGGAGGAAGAAGAAGAGGAGGGGGTGGAGGAGAGAGGTGTGTCACAATCATTAGTAGTGGCATTTTGGAGGCGTGGTGGCAAAACAACCTCCAACACTACTGCACCTTGTCCTGCATCCTTCCCAGCTGCCAGCAGAGTCACCCAATGCGCGGTGAAACTTAGGTAACATCCCTGTCCATGCCTGCTGGACCATGAGTCAGCGGTAATATGCAACTTACTGCTGACCGCCCTGTCCAGCGAGGCCAAGACATTGCCTTCCACATGCTGGTAGAGAGCCGGAATCGCCTTCCGTGAGAAAAAGTGGCGTTTGGGTACCTGCCACTGAGCAAACGCACATTCCACAAACTAACGGAAGGGGGCAAAGTCTACCAACTGAAAAGGCAGCAGTTGAAGTGCTAGCAATTTTGCCAAGCTAGCATTCAACCGCTGGGCATGTGGATGGCTGGGAGCGAACTTCTTTCGGCGGTGCAGCAGCTGGGGCAGGGAAATTTGCCTGGTACAATCTGACGTCGGTGTACCGAAAGCAGATTGCCCACAAGTACTTGGCTGTGACACACCTAATTCTACACCTTCATTGCTCTCAGTGCAGGTCTCAGAAAGGACTGAAGGTATAGTGGGGTTGGAGATCTCAGCTGATGAGGAGCAAGGAGAGGTCCTCTTTGTTCTTTGGTGTGGGTCTTTTAGATACGCTTGCCAATGAACTGCATGGCAGGTCAACATATGTCTGGTGAAGCATGTGGTGCCCAAGCGGGACATGTTTTGGCCACGCAAGATACGCTTGAGACATAAGTTGCAAATAGCAGCGGTGCGATCTGATGCACTCATCTCAAAAAAGGCCCACACCAAAGAACTTTTGGAATAACGCGCAGAGACAGCTTTGGGGTGTGATGCAGTCAGTGTGCTGCCCTTAGGCTGGCCCCTGGAGGGCATCCTGCCTCTTTGGTGATGTGCCTCCTTCTCCTCCTCCTCTCTCCTATCAGGCATCCACGTTGAGTCAGTGACCTCATTATCCCCTCCCTCCTCATCACTGGAGCAAACCTGGCAGTATGCTGCAGCAGGGGGAGCATGACTGCCAGATTGCTGTCCTTCTTGGGCACCCCCTCTGTCCGTGCTCATGTTACTGCCTTCATCAAGCTCAGTATCATCATCAGAGCCTTCTAAACGCTGGACATCCTCCTGGAGCATGTACCCAACACTGTGGTCAAACAGTTCGAGGGACTCCTCAGGAGAACATGGTGGGGCTAGGGAAGGAGTCACTGATGCCATTGAGCCGAGGGAAGAGGCCGCGTTGGCAGCTGCTTTGCCAGACAAAGTACCCTGAGCATGGGTGAAAGAGGATGAGGAGGATGAGGATGGCTTGGTAATCCACTCGACCAAGTCTTCCGCATGTTGTGGCTCAACACGGCCAGCTGCCGAAAAAAAGGCCAAGCCTGTCCCACGGCCACGTGCTGATGAGGATGCACCGTCTCCACAATCAGCACTGTTGCCTCTAGACACAGAGCCTGCTTGCCCTCTTTTATTGGCTTGTGACTGTCTGCCTCTCCTTGTTGGCCTTCCAGACATACTAATGGTCTGTAGCTGCACTAAGCTGGGATATATATATATATATATATATATATATATATATATATATATATATATATATATATATATATATATATATGTATATACATATATACTGATACTGCAGCTAGCAAAATCAACTGCCTGCCTGTAGTATGAGAACACCACCAACCTTCTACAGGTATCTTTAGCTGAACACTGTGCAGAGCTCGCAAAAAACTAACTTGTAGCTTATTTAGCTGCCTGCGGTAGTGATAGGATCAGGAAAACACCACCAACCTTCCACAGGTAGCTTTAGGTGAACACTGTGCAGAGCTCGCAAAAAACTAACTTGTAGCCTATTTAGCTGTCTGCGGTAGTGATAGGATCAGGAAAACACCACCAGCCTTCCACAGGTAGCTTTAGGTGAACACTGTGCAGAGCTTGCAAAAAACTAACTTGTAGCTTATTTAGCTGCCTCCGGTAGTGATAGGATCAGGAAAACACCACCAACCTTCGACAGGTAGCTTTAGGTGAACACTGTGCAGAGCTTGCAAAAAACTAACTTGTAGCTTATTTAGCTGCCTGCGGTAGTGATAGGATCAGGAAAACACCACCAACCTTCGACAGGTAGCTTTAGGTGAACACTGTGCAGAGCTCGCAGAAAACTAACTTGTAGCTTATTTAGCTGCCTGCGGTAGTGATAGGATCAGGAAAACATCACCAACCTTCGACAGGTAGCTTTAGCTGAACACTGTGCAGAGGTCACACTAAACTAACTTGTAGCTTTAGCTGAACACTGTGAGGAGGACGCATTACACTAACTTGTAGCTTTAGCTGAACACTGTTCAGAGGACGCACTACACTAACTTGTAGCTTTAGCTGAACACTGTGAGGAGGATGCACTACACTAACTTGTAGCTTTAGCTGAACACTGTGAGGAGGACACACTACACCAACTTGTAGCTTTAGCTGAACACTGTGAGGAGGACAGTGTGGGGCGTGTTCTAAACCCCCTGAGCCATAATTGGCCAAAGACACCCTGGCTTTGGCCAAATACAGCTCTCTCTACTGACGACGATGTGATTGGCCAAGCATGCGGGTCATAGTGCATGCTTGGCCAACCATCAGCCAGCAATGCACTGCGATGCCGCAGTGAATTATGGGCCGTGACGTGCCACACGAATTTGGCGCGAACGGCCCATATCGTTCGCAATTCGGCGAACGATCGAACAGCCGATGTTCGAGTCGAACATGGGTTCAACTTGAACACGAAGCTCATCCCTACTCCTGGGAGATCCCTTTCCAGGGTTGTACAGCTCTGCTTTGGGCTCAGAGGTTTTTGGCCATTGCGATGTGCTACAACACCCCTTCTAAAGCCTGTCACTCCTCGGCCCTGTACGAAGGGATCGTATCCAACCCTCCCCAGTTCCCCGCTCATATCAGGGGAGACAAATTTCCTTCCCTCCTGGACTGGGGTTCTTTTAATTACGCTCCCAGGATCTGCACTCTGCGCCCAGGAGCCCAGGAATCACTGACCAAAACGCTCAGTCAGCATGTCTGTTCATGCCACCCCCCCTCACAATGCATAATGAATTTATCTGACATAGTTCTCTAATACAAAGTTCGTTTAGAATAAGAGTATTACTTCATGTACGTGCCTGGAAGATAGACATACAGGGTACATTCAGGCACAATTCACTGGCCAAGAGTAATTGTCTGCATTTGGGGCAGCACATATGTCCCTTTACCCAAACTCCACTCAGATGTGCATATATGTGTGAACAGTTGGTGCGTATTTCAGCCTGGCATTAATCTTGACAAGCTGCTGATAGCAGGCTGCATGCTGCATGCTGCACCTGTGACTCCTAGGCAGAGAATTATGTCCGAATGTACGCTGTTAGAGCCTCTTGCAGCCATGTCCCTGAAGCCTATTAGATTTATGATGATCAACAGTTTATCTCTGAATATCAAACATTACATACAAAGAAATGTTTGACCATTTTTCAAGAAGTGCATTTGTGAGGTCAGGCACCAATGTGGACGAGAAGGCCCGGCTCGCAGTCTCTGCTCTAATTCAGCCCAAAGATGTTCTATTGGGTTGAGGTGAGGCCAGTCAAGTTCCTCCACCTCAAACTCGCTCATCCATGTCTTTTTGAATCTTGCTTTGTGCACTGGTCCAAATCATTTGGTGGAGTGGGGATTATGGTGTGGGGTTGTTTTTCAGGGGTTGGGCCTGGCCCCTTTAGTTCCAAGGGAACTCTTAAGGAGTCAGCATGCCAAGACATTTTGGACAATTTAATGCTCCCAACTTTGTGGGAAGAATTTAGGGATGGCCCCATCCTGTTCCAACATGACTGAGCACTAGTGCACAAACAAGGTTCATAACGACATTGATGAGTGAGTTTGGGTGGAGTGTGTCTATAGAAATGTTTGACCATTCTACCAGAAGCGCACATGTGAGGTCAGACACTAATGTGGACGAGAAGGCCTGGCTCCCAGTCTCTACTCTAATTCATCCCAAAGATGTTCTATTGGGTTGAGATCAGGACTCTGTGTAAGCCAGTCAAGTTCCTCCACCCCAAACTCACTCATCCATGTCTTTATGAATCTTGCTTTGTTCACTGGTCCAAATCATTTGATGGAGGGGGGGGGTTATGGTGTGGGGTTGTTTTTCAGGGGTTAGCCTTGGCCCCTTAGTTCCAGTGAAGGGAACTCTCAAGGAGTCAGCGTACCAAGACATTTTGGACAATTTAATGCTCCCAACTTTGTGGGAACAGTTTAGGGATGGCCCCGTCCTGTTCCAACATGACTGAGCAACAGTGCACCAACAAGGTTCATAAAGACATGGATGATTGAGTTTGGGGCGGAGGAACTTGACTGGCCTGCACAGAGTCCTGACCTCAACCTGATAGAACACCTTTGGGATCAATTAGTGGGATCAATTAGTGCGAGCCAGGCCTTCTCCTTCACATCAGTGCCTAACCTCACAAATGCGCATCTGGAAGAATGGTCAAATATTCCCATAGACACACTCCTAAACCTTGTGGACAGCCTTCCAAGAAGAGTTGAAGCTTTTATAGCTGCAAAGGGTGGGCCAACTCGATATTGAACCCTACAGACTAAGACTGGGATTCTATTAAAGTTTATGTGCGTGTAAAGGCAGGCTTCACAATACTTTCGTTAATATAGTGTACTTTATTCAGTTTTTCCCACTGGAAATAATTGAAATTGTTGTAACTGTATTCCACAAGCATAATTTGGCCCTATTGTGTGCCAACATTGATCAAACTACAGGTAAGGCTGCAGAGAGAGCACCTATAATGTGTCTGCAGGCACAGGACTAAAAAAGTCAAATCCGAATAAATCTCTGCAGAACAGCCTTTTTCAACCTTTTTTTTTTACCCCAGATGAACCACAAAAAAAGTTCAGGTCTCCGGGGAATCCTTACTAAAACCTATTCGCCATGGATCAATGTTGACACATATGTGGTCAGTGAGAAGAATAAAACCCTTAAAGTTGTGATCAGATTGCCACTTTACAGGCAGCTAAAACAATCATTGGATCATGCTGCTGTTTTTGCCATGTAGCATTGGCCCTGGAACTATGCAGACACCGTCAGATGGGAGGTCAATCAGCTACAGCTCGAGAACCCTAGGGTTCTATAGAACCCTTGTTGAGAATGGCTGCTGTATAATATCAGGTCTAAATGCATTTCTGTAAATAGTGTAAAAGAGTATATCTGTATGGGAGACAGCACCTCCATACTTATGTTCCATGTTTTGAGATATCTGTGCTGTGTTATCTGGCATGTGGTATTTTCTAAGAATGGTGTAAATTACCCTTGAATAAAACAATACTCCTTCTATTATGTATTTAGTAAGAGCCATAGAGTCGGAAATAAGTACATATTATATGATACAAATATCATAATGTTATTTCTAAAGGAAAAAATGTCATTTAAAACTGCTCGCGGCTGTAATTTATTGTCTGATCCCGGCAATATAGACAAAAATACCAAAAATATCAATAAAAAATGGCATGGATGTCCCCCCAAAATCCATACCAGGCCCTTCAGGTCTGGTATGGATATTAAAGGGAAGCCCGCACCAAAATTTAAAAAAAAAAATGGCGTGGGGGTCCCCCAGGCACTATATACTCGAACAGCAGTATATATACTATATAGCCTGCCCTATATACTCTGCAGAAAAACTGGGCCTTAGGTGTTGGTGGTACCAGAACACTATAACCCCTCACAGTTACTCGTGTTGGGGGAAGGAACGGGCCCTGCTTTGAAATATTGTATCAAAAATTGTAATTACATGGCCCTGTTAAACAGGAGCAGAAAAAGTGGTCCTTTGCTTTTAGTGGCGCCAGCACACTGTAACCCCTCAGAGTTACCTTTGTTGGGCGAAGGAACAGGCCCGGCTTAGCTATTATTTCAAAAATAGTAATTACATGCCACTGATAAACAGGGGCAGAAAAATTGGGCCTTTGGCTTTGGTGGCGCCAGAACACCGTAAGCCCTCACAGTTACTCTTGTTGGGTAGAGCAACGGGCCCTGCTGTGAAATAATATATCAAAAATTGTAATTACATGCCCAGAAAAATCGGGCCTTGGGTGGTGGTGGTGCCACAACACTGTAACCCCTCACAGATACTCTTGTTGGGTGCGGGAACCAACAAGATATTAGATCAAAAATTGTAATTACATGTCCCTGTTAAACAGGGGCAGAAAAAATGGGCCTTGGGTGGTGGTGCCACAACACTGTAACCCCTCACAGATACTCTTGTTGGGTGCAGGAACGGGCCCTGTTGTGAAATATTAGATCAAAAATTGTAACTACATGCCACTGTTAAACAGGGGCAGAAATATTGAACCTTGGGTGGTGGTGGTGGTGCCCTAAACCAAAAATACTGTTGGAAGCTAGCATCATCAAGATTGAGGAGGAATAGGATAGTCAGCATAGGCAGTCTTCAGGGGATCCCAAATCCATAGCAAATTCAATCAGTTACATCAGCATCAGGTGCTTGATAGCTGCTGATCCAAGACTGATTAATTTTTATGAATGTGAGCCTATCAACGGAGTCTGTGGACAGACGCACTCTTTGATCCATTACAAACCCTCCAGCAGCACTGAATGTGCTTCAGAAAGCACGCTGGATGCAGGACAGGCCAGTAGCTCAATTGCATATTAAGCATGTTCTGGCCAGTGGTCCATCCTCAAGACCCAGTAACCCAGTGGATGCTCTGTTGGAAAGGTCTCTAAGACTGCTCTTGCCCCTAGATATTCCTGCACCATATAATGCAGATGCTGGTGATGGTTGCTTGAACAAGTCAGACCTTGGCGCTGAGGACTGAAAAATTGTTTAAAGGCATCGGTCAGCCAGCCACCTTCTCCACCAATCTTCCTCTGACTGAACAAAGCCTCTGCAACATGTTGTTCAGCACCAGGTAATGGTAAACTCCCAGGGTCTAGAAATGCATTACACAAACCTTTCTTCAAGGCCTCCTGAAGATGTTTCATCCTCTGCTCTCTCTGCGAAGGCAGGATGTCTTCTTCAACTCTACCCTTGTAACGTGGATCAAGAAGGTTTGCCAGCCAGTAATGATTCCTCTCCTTGATACCACGAATCCTAGGGTCCTTTTGCAGGCTTTGCAGAATCAGGGAGGCCATGCGGTGTAAGTTTGCAGAGGCATTCGATTCTAAGTCCTCTGGGTCACCAAGGATCACATTATCCGTAACTACCTCCTCCCAGCCACGTACAACTACTTGGGTTTCTGGGGACTAAAAACCATACCTTGAAGACTGCTACTGAGTGCTATCCTCTACATCCATGCTGACACAATCCTCCTCCTCTTCTTCCTGTGTGTTTGGCGGGCCCCTGGGAATGCTATCTGGATAAAGGGGACCTTTAGAGCAAAGTCCTCCTCTTCCTCCAGCTCTTCTGCCTCAAGTACCCTGTCCATGATTCCATGAAGCGTGTGCTCCAGCAGGAAGACTAGAGGGACAGTTACTGATGCATGCATTGTCACTGCTCACCATCCTTGTGGCCTCCTCAAATGGTGACAGGACAGTGCATACATCCTTGATCAGTAGCCACTGGCGTGGCAAAAAGAAGCCAAGCTCCCCTGACCCTGTCCTGTGCCATACTCACATAGGTACTCATTGATTGCCCTCTGCTGTGTGTGCAGCCACTGCAGCATTGCCAACGTTGAGTTCCACCCGGGGGTCATGTCACAAATTAGGTGGTTGGTGAGCAGGTTGCATTCCCTTTGAATGTCAGCCAGCCAAGCACTGGCATTGTATGACCAGCAGGAATGACCACAGACTTTTCTGGCCTGCCTCAGGAGATCTTGTAAGCCTGGGTACCTGCTCAAGACCCACTGCACCACCAAATTCAGGACATGTGCCAAATATGGAACATGGGTCAAGTGTCCCTGTCTGGGGGTGGAGAGAAGGTTGGTACCATTGTTGCATACAACCATTCCTGGCTGAAGCTGGCATGGCATCAACCTCCTCTGAGCCTGCCCCTACAGACCTGACAGGATCTCTGCCCCAGTGTGGCTCCTGTCCCCTTGGCAGACCAACTCAAGCACCGCATGGCATATTTTAGCCTGAGTGCTTGCGCAGCCCCTTGAACACTAATGGAGCACCACTGGTTCAGAGGGCAAATCTGCAGAAGAGGCCATAGAGGAAGAAGAAGAGGAGGGGGTGGAGGAGAGAGCTGTGTCAGAATCACCACTAGCATTTTGGAGGCGTGGTGGCAAAACAAGCTCCAACAACACTGAACCCTGTCCTGTATCCTTCCCAGCTACCACCAGAGTTACCCAGTGTGCCGTGAAGGAAAGGTAACATCCCTGCCCATGCCTGCTGGACCATGAGTCAGTGGTAATATGAACCTTACTGCTGACTGCCCTGTCCAAC
Organism: Aquarana catesbeiana; assembly: GCF_042186555.1. Taxonomy (NCBI): domain Eukaryota; kingdom Metazoa; phylum Chordata; class Amphibia; order Anura; family Ranidae; genus Aquarana; species Aquarana catesbeiana. The sequence goes on from NC_133330.1 coordinate 250,730,424, forward strand.
GAGGCAAAAACATTGCCTTCCACATGCTGGTAGAGAGCTGGAATGGCCTTCTGTGAAAAGAAATGGCATTTTGGAACCTGCCAATGAGGTACAGCACATTCCACAAATTAACAAAAGGGGGCAGAGTCTACCAGCTGAAAAGGCAGCAGTTGAAGTACTAGCAATTTAGCCAAGCTAGCATATAGACACTGAGCATGTGGATGGCTGGGACCGAATTTCTTTTTAAGGTTCAGCAACTGGGGTAGGGAAATTTGCCTGCTAAAATTAATTGGTGGTGTACTGCTAGCAGATTGGCTGCAAGTACTTGGGACACCTATTGCTATACCTTCATTCCTATCAGTGCAGGTTTTTGAGAGGACTGGAGGTATAGTAGGTTAGGAGATCCCAAATGAGGAGCAAGGAGAAGTCCACCTTTTTCTTTGATGTGGGTCTTTCAAGTGCTGTTTCCAATGGACTGCATGGCAGGTCATCATATGTTTGGTCAAGCATGTGGTGCCCAAGCGGCTGCTGTTCTGGCCACGCTTCATCTGCTTTAGACATAGGTTGCAAACAGCAACGTTGCGATCTGCAGCACATGTGTCGAAAAGGGGCCACACCAAGGAACTTTTAAAAGTCAGTGGGGAGTCAGCAGCGCACTGCACCTGCAGAGCTCTGCAATGTGATGCAATAGGGTGGCTGCCCTTAAACTACCCCCTAGAGGACATCCTGCCTCGTTGGAGTCGTGCCTTCTCCTCACTTTCCTCCTCTCTTCTCTCAGGCACCCAAGTGACCTCATCATCCCTTACCTCCGCATCACTGGAGCAAACTTGGCAGTATGCTGCAGCTGGGGGAACATGACTGCCAGTTTCTTGTCCTTCTGTGGCAACCCCTCTCTCTAGGCTCACGTTACTCCCTTCCTCAACCTGGGAACCAACATCAGAGCCTTCAAATCGCTGCGCATCCTCCAGCAGCATGTACCCAACACTGTGGTCGAATAATTCTGGGGACTACTTTGTGCATGATGGTGGGGCTGTGGAAGGAGTGACTGTGGACAAGGAGCCAGTGCACAGGCTACATTGGCAGCTGCGTTGGAATGCAAACTACTCTAAGCCTGGGTGACAGAGGATGAGGAGGATGAGGACGGCTTCGTTAGCCATTCCACCAACTCTTCTGCATGTTGTGGCTCAACAAACATGGTCAGCAGCAGAAAAAAAAGGACAAGCTTGCCACACGGCCACCTCTAGAGGATGCACCATGTCCACGACCACCACTGTTGACTGTAGACACAGAGGCTGCTGGCCCTCTTTTAGTGGCCTGTGAGCATCTGCCTCTCCTTGGTGGCCTTCCGGACATGATGTATTTTTTGTTTTGCAACACCACACTACAATATTATATACTGTGCACACCGCATATATACAGTGGGGATGGAAAGTATTCACACCCCCTTAAATTTTTCACTTTTTGTTAGATTGCAGCGATTTGCTAAAATCATTTGAGTTCATTTTTTTCCTCATTAATGTGCACACAGCACCTTATATTGACAAAAAAAACACAGAATTGTTGACATTTTTGCAGATTTATTAAAAAAGAAAAACTGAAATATCGCATGGTCCTAAGTATTCAGACCCTTTGCTCAGTATTTAGTAGAAGCACCCTTTTGATCTAATACAGCCATGAGTCTTTTTGGGAAAGATGCAACAAGTTTTTCACACCTGGATTTGGGGATCCTCTGCCATTCCTCCTTGCAAATCCTCTCCAGTTCTGTCAGGTTGGATGGTAAACGTTGGTAGACAGCCATTTTTAGGTCTCTCCAGAAATGCTCAATTGGGTTTAAGTCAGGGCTCTGGCTGGGCCATTCATGAACAGTCACGGAGCTGTTGTGAAGCCACTCCTTCGTTATTTTAGCTGTGTGCTTAGGGTCATTGTCTTGTTGGAAGGTAAACCTTCAGCTCAGTCTGAGGTCCTGAGCACTCTGGAGAAGGTTTTCGTCCAGGATATCCCTGTACTTGGCCGCATTCATCTTTCCCACGATTGCAAAGAGTCGTCCTGTCCTAGCAGCTGAAAAACAACTCCACAGCATGATGCTGCCACCACCATGCTACAATGTTGGGACTGTATTGGACAGGTGATGAGGAGTGCCTGGTTTTCTCCACACATACCGCTTAGAATTAAGGCCAAAAAGTTCTATCTTGGTCTCATCAGACCAGAGAATCTTATTTCTCACCTCTTGGAGTCCACTCCTTCTTGGAGTGTTTTTTTAGCAAATTCCATGCGGGCTTTCATGTGTCTTGCACTGAGGAGAGGCTTCCGTCGGGCTACTCTGCCATAAAGCCCCGACTGGTGGAGGGCTGTAGTGATGGTTGACTTTCTACAACTTTCTCCCATGTCCTGACTGCATCTCTGGAGCTCAGCCACAGTGATCTTTGGATGCTTCTTTACCTCTCTCACCAAGGCTCTTCTTCCCCGATAGCTCAGTCTGGCTGGATGGCCAGCTCGAGGAAGGGTTCTGGTCGTCCCAAACGTCTTCCATTTAAGGATTATGGAGGCCACTGTGCTCTTAGGAACCTTAAGTGCAGCAGAAATGTTTTTGTAACCTTGGCCAGATCTGTGCCTTGCCACAATTCTGTTTCTGAGCTCTTCAGGCAGTTCCTTTGCCCTCGATTCTCATTTGCGCTGACATGCACTGTGAGCTGTAAGGTCTTATATAGACAGGTGTGTGGCTTTCCTAATCAAGTCCAATCAGTATAATCAAACACAGCTGGACTCAAATGAAGGTGTAGAACCATCTCAAGGATGATCAGAAGAAATGGACAGCACCTGAGTTAAATATATGAGTGTCACAGCAAAGGGTCTGAATACTTAGGACCATGTGATATTTCAGTTTTTCTTTTTTAATAAATCTGCAAAAATGTCAACAATTCTCTGTTTTTCTGTCAATATGGGGTGCTGTGTGTTCATTAATGAGGAAAAAAAATTAACTTAAATGATTTTAGGGGGTCTTTTGTGAAGGGGGTCTGAATACTTTCCGTCCCCACTGTATATATATATATATATATATATATATATATATATATATATATATATATATAAATACACACACACACACACACACACACAAACATATATATATATATATATATATATATATATATATATATATATATATATATATATATATATATATATATATATTAGATCGTATATATATATATATATATATATATATATATATTAACACACCACCTGAAGTGTATTAGAAACTGTACACACTGTATTAGATACTGTGTACACTGCCTGCACTGTATTAGAAACTATACTACGGCTGCACTGTATTGTGTACTGTGTACACCACCAGAAGTGTAGTAGAAACTGTACACACTGTATTAGATACTGTGTACACTGCCTGCACTGTATTAGAAATTGTACTATGGCTGCACTGTATTATATACTGTGTACACCACTAGAAGTGTAGTAGAAACTGTACATACTGTATTAGATACTGTGTACACTGCCTGCACTGTATTAGAAACTGTACACACTGTATTAGATACTGTGTACACCACCAGAAAAGTAGTAGAAACTGTACACACTGTATTAGATACTGTGTACACAACCTGAAGTGTATTAGAAACTGTATATACTGTATTAGATACTGTGTACACCACCAGAAAAGTAGTAGAAACTGTACACACTGTATTAGATGCTGTGTACGCCGCCTGCACTGTATTAGAAACTGTACAACAGCTGCACTGTATTTTATACTGTGTACACCACCAGAAGTGTAGTAGAAACTGTACACACTGTATTACACACTGTATGTGTAAACCGCCTGAGGTGTATTAGAAACAGTATACCACCGAATGCACTGTAGATATAGGCTACAAAGAATGCAGAGTATATACAGTATCTCACAAAAGTGAGTACACCCCTCACATTTTTGTAAATATTTTAATATATCTTTTCATGTGACAAAACTGAAGAAATTACACTTTGCTACACTGTAAAGTAGTGAGTGTACAGCTTGTATAACAGTGTAAATTTGCTGCCCCCTCAAAATAACTCAACACACAGCCATTAATGACTAAACTGCTGGCAACAAAAGTGAGTACACCCCTAAGTGAAAATGTCCAAATTGGGCCCAAAGTGTCAATATTTTGTGAGGCCACCATTATTTTCCAGCACTGCCTTAACCCTTTTGGGCATGGAGTTCCCCAGAGCTTCACAGGTTGCCACTGGAGTCCTCTTCCACTCCTCCATGATGACATCAAAGAGCTGGTGGATGTTAGAGACCTTGTGCTCCTCCACCTTCCATTTGAGGATGTCTCACAGATGTTCAATAGGGTTTAGGTCTGGAGACATGCTTGGCCAGTCCATCACCTTTACCCTCAGCTTGTTTAGCAAGGCAGTGGTCATCTTGGAGGTGTGTTTGGGGTCGTTATCATGTTGGAATACTGCCCTGCGGCCCAGTTTCCCAAGGGAGGGGATCATGCTCTGCTTCAGTATGTCACAGTACATGTTGGCATTCATGGTTCCCTCAATGAACTGTAGCTCCCAGTGCCGGTAGCACTCATGCAGCCCCAGACCATGACACTCCCACCACTAGACACACTTGTCATTGTACTCCTCACCTGGTTGCCGCCACACAAGCTTGACACCATCTGAACCAAATAAGTTTATCTTAGTCTCATCAAACCACAGGACATGGTTCCTGTAATCCATGTCCTTAGTCTGCTTGTCTTCAGCAAACTGTTTGCGGGCTTTCTTGTGCATCATCTTTAGAAGAGGTTTCCTTCTGGGATGACAGCCATGCAGACCAATTTGATGCAGTATGCGACGTATAGTGTGAGCACTGACAGGCTGACCCCCCACACCTCAACCTCTGCAGCAATGCTGGCAGCACTCATACGTCGATATCCCAAAGACAATCTCTGGATATGACGCTAAGCACGTGCACTCAACTTCTTTGGTCAACCATTGCGAGGCCTGTTCTGAGTGGAACCTGTCCTGTTAAACCACTGTATGGTCTTGGCCACCGTGCTGCAGCTCAGTTTCAGGGTCTTGGCAATCTTCTTATAGCCTAAGCCATCTTTATGTAGAGCAAGAATTCTTTTTTTCAGACCCTCAGAGAGTTCTTTGCTATGAGGTGCCATGTTGAACTTCCAGTGACCAGTAAGAGAGAGTGAGAGCGATAACACCAAATTTAACACACCTGCTCCCTATTCACACCTGAGACCTTGTAACACTAACAAGTCACATGACATAGGGGAGGGAAAATGGCTAATTGGGCCCAATTTGGACATTTTCACTTAGGGGTGTACTCACTTTTGCTGCCAGTGGTTTAGACATTAATGGCTGTGTGTTGAGTTATTTTGAGGGGACAGCAAATTTACACTATTATACAAGCTGATGACTCACTACTTTACATTGTAGCAAAGTGTAATTTCTTCAGTGTTGTCACAAGAAAAGATATAATAAAATATTTACAAAAATGTGAGGGGTGTATTTACTTTTGTGAGAAGTGTTTCTTCTGAAGTGTTATAAAACTAGTACACCACCGAATGCACTGTAGATATACTGTAGGCTACACTGGATGCAGAGTATATATATATATCTATATATATAGATATATATATAGATATATATATATCTATATATATATCTATATATATATCTATAGATATAGATATATATATAGATATCTATATCTATATATATATCTATATCTATATATATATATATAGATATATATATAGATATATATATATAGATATAGATATCTATCTATATATCTATATCTATATATATATATATATGCACAAGACTGTATATATATATATATATATATATATATATATATATATATATATATATATATATATATATATATATATATATATATATATATATATATATAAATATCAATACACTGCCTGCGTTGACTGACTATTGAATAAACACTGAATATATAGTCTATGCTAAATACAGAGTATATATTTATATACTAGACTGACTCTATATACAGTATCTCACAAAAGTGAGTACGCCCCTCCACAATTTTGTAAATATTTTATTATAGCTTTTTATGTGACAACACTGAAGAAATTACACTTTTCTACAATGTAAAGTAGTGAGTGTACAGCTTGTATAACAGTGTAAATTTGCTGTCCTCTCAAAATACACATAGCCATTAATGTCTAAACCACTGGCAACAAAAGTGAGTACACCCCTAAGTGAACATGTCCAAATTGGGCCCAATTAGCCATTTTCCCTCCCTGGTGTCATGTGACTCATTAGTGTTACAAGGTCTCAGGTGTAAATGGGGAGCAGGTGAAACTGAGCTGCAGCACGGTGGCCATGACCATACATCGGTTTAACGGAACAGGTTCCACTCAGAACAGGCCTTGCCATGGTCAACCAAAAAAGTTGAGTGCATGTGCTTGGCGTCATATCCGAGGTTGTCTTTGGTAAATAGAGGTATGAGTGCTGCCAGCATTGCTGCAGAGGTTGAAGGGTTGGGAGGTCAGCTTGTCAGTGCTCAGACCATACACCGCACACTGCATTAAATTGGTCTGCATGGCTCGTCCCAGAAGGAAGCCTCTTCTAAGGATGATGCACAAGAAAGCCTGCAAACAGTTTGCTGAAGACAAGCAGACTAAGGATATGCATTACTGGAACCATGTCCTGTGGTCTGATGAGACCAAGATAAACTTATTTGGTTCAGATGGTGTCAAGCGTGTGTGGCGGCAACCAGGTGAGGAGTACAAAGACAAGTGTGTCTTGCCTACAGTCAAGCATAGTGGTGGGAGTGTCATGGTCTGGGGCTGCATGAGTGCTGCCGGCACTGGGGAGCTACAGTTCATTGAGGGAACCATGAATGCCAACATGCACTGTGACATACTGAAGCAGAGCATGATCGCCTGCCTTCGGAGACTGGGCCACAGGGCAGTATTCCAATATGATAACGACCCCAAACACACCTCCAAGATGACCACTGCCTTGCTAAAGATGCTGAGGATAAAGACTGGCCAAGCATGTCTCCAGACCTAAACCCTATTGAGCATCTGTGGGGCATCCTCAAAAGGAAGGTGGAGGAGCACAAGATCTCTAACATCCACCAGCTTTGTGATTTCGTCATGGAGAAGTGGAAGAGGACTCCAGTGGCAACCTGTGAAGCTCTGGTAAACACCATGCCCAAGAGGGTTTAAGGCAGTGCTGGAAAATAATGGTGGCCACACAAAATATTGACACTTGGGCCCAATTTGGACATTTTCACTTAGGGGTGTACTCACTTTTGTTGTCAGCGATTTAGACATTAATGGATGTGTGTTGAGTTATTTTGAGGGGATAGCAAATTTACACTGTTATACAAGCTGTACACTCACTACTTTACATTGTAGCAAAGTATCATTTCTTCAGTGTTGTCACATGAAAAGATATATTAAAATATTTGCAAAAATGTGAGGGGTGTACTCACTTTTGTGAGATACTGTATATCAAATACAATGCCAATAACTGAATAACCTGCCTGCTTAATCTAACTCAAGCTATCTCTCTGTCCACGCCAACAACACTACACACAGCCGCCGTCTAAGCAGCCTTATATAGTGTGGGGCGTGAACTTAGTCCCCCTGATCCAGGATTGGCCAAAGGCACCCTGCCTTTGGCCAATCATGGCTCTCTCAGCAAAGCGCGCTGTGATTGGCCAAAGCATGCAGGTCAGGTGCATGCTTTGGCCAATCATCATACAGCAATGCACTGCGATCTCGCAGTGCATTATGGGGCATTCTGCGGCACTCAAATTTCCCGCGAACGCCCCATAATGTTCACTGTTCTGCGAACAGGCGAATACCCAATGTTCGAGTCGAACTTTAGTTCAACCCGAACATCGAGCTCATCCCTACTTAGAACAAATATGTTGCTCAGGAAAATTAGGAGTCCATATAGGCATACCTGCTCTGGGTCACTGAAGGTCAGAATGACAGCCAGGCAGCTATCATCTTGAGAAGATGAACTCTACAATGGAAGCATCAGTAGTTTACTCATGATGGGTGTACATTAAACACAGGTTTTTTCTTTCCAGTGAAAAAAAGGGCATCCAACAGGCGCTGGGACTTTGATATGAGAATAAACAAGGTAGTGAGATGGCAAAAAACATTTAAAGAGCCCACTGGGTCAGGTTAGGCTGCTCACAACAGACAAGGCTACCCTCCAGTGGGTACTCCAAAGACATGCACATATGGAAGGAGTGCCAGACCAAAAGATGAGTCTAAATTAATTTATTGATATTGTGTTAACCGGTTCCTGACCGGCTCACGCAGATATACTGCGGCACAATGGTTCTCCTGGGTGAAACCCTGTATGGGTACGCCCTTCCCTTTTAGAGTCAAGCGCAATCGCGTGCACGAGAGCCGGCACGGGGATTTATGTGTGTTGGAACAACGATATGTCTCCTCCACCAGTCAGTCCTATCCCCATACGGTTAGAACACACTGAGGGAACACACATTTAACCCCCTAGTGTTAACCCCTTCCCTACCAGTGACATTTACACAGTAATCAGTGCCTATTTATAGCACTGATCGCTGTACAAATGTCAATGGTCCTAAAAATGTGTCAAAAGTGTCCAATCTGTTAGTTGCAATGCCGCAGTACCGCTAAAGATCTCAGATCACTGCCATTACTAGTAAAAAATAAAAAAATAAATGCCATAAAAATGCCATGAATCTTTCCCATAGTTTGCTATAACTTTTGCGCAAACCAATCAATATACGCTTATTGCGATTTTTTTTTTACCAAAAATATGTAGAATATATATTGCCCATAACTGATGAAGAAATTTGTTTTTTAAAAACATTTTTGGAGATATTTATTATAGCAAAAAGTTAAAATTTTTTTTTTTTTTCAAAATTGCCGCAATTTTTTTGTTTATTGCACAAAAAATAAAAACCACAGAGGTGATCAAATACCACCAAAAGAAAGCTCTATTTGTGGGAAAAAAAGGACAAAAATTTTGTTTAGGTACAGTATTGCATGACAGCGCAATTGTCAGTTAAAGCGACGCAGTGTCAAATTGTAAAAAGTGATCTGGTCAGGAAGGGGTAAAATCTAGGGCTGAAGTGGCTAAAAGACAGCCAACGTGTCTCGGGGGATCAAAGGAACTCCTCCTTCATCGGGGCTAGAACAAAACATAATATAATGTAAATATAATTGTTAAATCATGAGCCTAACAATCATGACTTTTATCTTTTGGTCTAGAGCTCTTTCCTTATACCTGTGGAAGAATTTTTTTTGGTCATTTAGCAGTTCTTGTAACTTCATGGGTGTGTACAAATCTGAATGGGCATTGGTTTCTGAAAGTAATGTCTCTATTACTACCTATTTATTTTATCTAAAAATAAATGAAAGACAATTTTTCCCAAGTTGGGTTACAATGCAACAACTCATTTGGCTTTTGGGTACACCCATTAACCTGCTCTTGATGCTTTTATTTCTTTTATTTACTGAATTGGTTTTGTACTTTTGCCTTATTTGTACTGCCCAAAATGATCCGTGGATCCTCGGTCACTGCTGTTGTAACTTTCATTTTCTTATTGTCTTGCTATTGTCTTTTCTTTAACTCAATAAAAATCTTCTGGAAAAAAAATTAAAAAATGAAAGCCAAACCTTTGGTAGCTATAGAAGACACAACTTAATGCACCTTTAAATATATAAAAGGTCTTAAAATTAAAAATTAAAATTCTTAAAATTAAATTCAAATCCAGGCAGAGTTAAAAGACAGTAATTAATGTAGCTCTGAATTCATTAATACATCCTTAAATACACTTCTTTAAATACAGTATAAGTTCCTGAATTTGACTTGGTATCAACCTCTTGCAGTCCCTGTGTAGACAGACACCTAAAAAGTAAAAAGAATTCTACCAAATAAAGAGTTAATGTTTGATGTTGCTAGGGTTTGCACTCGGTGCTGCAGTGTGCCTTCCCCTGCATCTACCACTTCCTATTTCTGAGGTGACATATGCAGGAGGGGCCCAGACCCCATGGTCAGAGATGAACAGTAAGGACAATTTGTGTCAAGATGTGAGCCAGAATAATTATGGATTTACCCCACAGTGGGACCCTGACATGTGTTCCGAGGACTGTTTGATCTGTACTACGTTGTGGGGAAGCACCAAATCTTTTATAAGATATGGCCATCAACACAACACCGTACACCATAAGTCCTGAATACTGTATATAGTGAGGAAGGATGCAGATATAATGGAAACTCTGAATGTTACACCATTTGTGTTATTCTGGAAACCACTAAGAACTGTAAATATAACTTTATTCAGTAGAGAAGTTTCTGGTTAATAGACATTGTCTGGTCTGAGTTACTTTGAAAGGGAGTGTGCTTTGCAGTGTATTGGGAGAACTGGGGAGTGAAGAGTACAGTTACAGATAACCCTTGAGCTTATGAAGTCAAGAGTGATAAGAAAGAGGAGCAGCCAGCTTGGGAGAAGGAACTGTGGTGGCCAGTAATGGAGGTTCCAAGACCAGTCTGGTGTACCCTAACTGGGCAGCAGGACCCTGCTAGGGACTGGGCCTGGAACCATGTGTGTGCAAGGCCTCGCAAAGTAAGTGTGGTGGATCCTCTTTTTGCTTTCAGGGCTGAACACAAGTAAGGAACAAAGTGTGTTGTGAAGAGCCGGTGGAGGACAATCAGTGCTCAGTGCTATTTCCCTCAAAATGTCTCTGTAGTCAATGGCAGGACAGGTGTCACTGGTAGGTGTATTAGATGTTATTCTTGTATATGTGGGGCCTTGAGAAGTAATTTGGCCTCCTGCCATGAGGTGACACTAACCCACCTGTGAAACAATGAAAATCAATCAGCATAGGCCTTACAAGTAGAGATTACTGACAAACAGTGGACCGCAGCCTGCATTATGTCACACAAATGTTCCATAAATACTAAAACACAAGAAACGTCATACAAACTCCTGACACACTGGTACACAACACCTGACAAGCTTTCGAAATGGTTCCCTCAATCTTCTGACAGATGCTGGAGATGTGAGGAAGAAAAAGGCACTCTGATACATATCTGGTGGGAGTGCCCTGTATTAAGAGCATTCTGGAATAAAGTCAGGGATCTGGTGAAGCTAATCACGGAGACAAGTTTGAAACTAGACGCACCTTGCTGTTTACTCCATATTTCAAATTTTCCGCTTAGACGGTATAAAAAATCACTGACAAAAAATTTACTCAATGCGGCTAAGTCCTTAATACCACTTTATTGGAAAAATAAGAACCCTCCATCCATACAAACCTGGTTAAAAAAAGTTGCCGAAATTTGCTACATGGAAGACACCATAGCGCAGTCCACAGACAAAGCGGAAAAATACCAAAAAACATGGTCTCCGTGGTTTGCGTTCAAATTTTCTAAAACTTATGACGAGTTGATGATGCAATGAGAAATTCAAATCGAGGATATAACAAAGAAACATAAACCGCATGTAAGTAATAGCAACCACTCTCCACCAGACGAGATAAATAACATAATAGCAGTAATAAAAAAGCACCTATGACATGCAGTCTTAGACTACAATACCCTACCCAAAAACCCTTCTCTACTTTCTAACTATACTATCCTTTACTAACTCTTGGAATCAAAGATGTTTACAATAGCAGAAATTACAGTGAAACATTGAGTACCATAGGATACCAAATAGGACATTGCTATGATGTACTATAAATTAAATACTAGACGAACCAAATGTTACACATTGGCCCAAAGCTATTTAGCAGTAACGAGATATTACTTCCCTGTTGTAGGCCAGAAGTGTGTGTTCACGAAAACCTGTGATATATTCTTATCTTTGATCCATAATTTTGATTGTAAGATGTTTATAACTTTTCAATAAAACTTCTTTAATGAAAATCAATCAGCATGTACTTCCCCCTATACAGCAGAGCTCACAATGGAACAGGGAGAAACAGAAAAGGAGCCAATCAGTGGTGCTGCAGTGCAAGATTAGATAGGATAAGGAAGAAACCTGTACGTGTTACTGAACTGCAGCAAAAAAAAAAAGATCAGGTCCCCATACTGTTAACATATATAAAAAGTTCAGACATTCCAAAAATTAAACATAACACATCTCAGGCATGGAATGTATTATCATTCATCAATGTGTACCTAGTTATCTTATTTGCAGATAAACAGAACTTTACTTGCAAATGGGGATATCATTGCACTAAATCATTGGACAGCTTGATTGCAATCCCTGTAGCTAAGCAATGAAAACAGATCTGTTAAAAATATTTGAGGACTAGATTTGCGAGCGCTGCTTTGTGTTAAATCATCTTCCTGCTGGTTCAGTCCCACTACCGCTCTAGACTAACATTTTCAAAGCCAGATTTGAATCCTCTAAAGGCCATCTTTAACCAAATCTCAGAGTAAACACCTGGTTAAAAAATCAACACTGTTTAGCTAGGGAGTATTTGTGTTTCCCCATCTCATTTCCATATAAAATCTGTAGTCTAGTAATAAGGTGAAGCAAAAATATGTACTAGTTAAGATGCTGCTTAAAAATAAACAGAGCTGTAAACATTTTTAATGATTGGATTCATATAACAGGTGTCTCTCAGTAGCTTTCCACAGGACATGCCAATGTCTGACTTAAACCCTGTCTAAGGAGTCACACACTCTCTATATTGCTCTGCTAAACTAATTAGCTGGGGATAATAATAACGGCCTTGAAATGACGGCATCCCTTTTTTTCTCTCCTCCAAGTCAGTTTGTCATGGCTAGACGTTAAATGAGACAGGAATTTACTAATTTTATAATTAAACTCTTCCTAGTTCTAGTTCTGCTAGAGTAAAGCTTGGTTGTTTGGCAAAGGCTTGTACAGTATGGTGAAAAACTGTAACTTATGTTGAAAATATCAAGTTGGCCTTGGACTTTAGACAGTATTTAGCCCCAGAGACTCATTGCAAACATTGACCAAGTATCTGCTTAGGGTTAGTCTAAAAACGATTACTGAAGGAACAGGCTATAGGCCAAAAAAACAAACTCATCGACTGTCCTTTCTCCAACAAATGCTAGCTAAAGCTGGGCATACACCCTGTGGGGTGGTTGTACCGATGAGACCACCCACAGCTCAATTTTGGCCGATTCAGTAAGAAATTTGAGCAGTGTATGGCCTGATTTAGCTTATCTTTGTTAATCTAATGGTCGCCATACAAAGGCCAATAAATTAACTGGTCAGAAGGTTGTTGGGGAAATCTGACTATCCCACTCAGCTAATAATATTTAGACCAGGACTCCAAAACATCACAATCCCCTGTTCCAGAAATAGATCTCAGTTAAGTGACACTGTTGATTTACCTTGGGTTCTGGACTTCTCTTCTGATTAATGATATACCTCCTGGGAATCTGGGCATTGTAAATCCAGCAATATGTATTTGATCCTGTTGTCCCCTGTAGGGTATACTGTAGAGCATCCAGTATATGTAAAATGGATGTACACTCACCAGCCACTTTATTGGGTACACCTGTTCAATTGCTTGGTAACACAAATGCTAATCAGTCAATCACATGGCAGCAACGCAATGCATTTAGGCATCTAGACCTGGGGAAGACGATTTGTTCAAACCGAGCATCAGAATGGGGAAAAAAGGGGATTTAAGTGACTTTAAATGTGCCATGGTTGTTTGTGGCATGGTTGTTGGTGTCAGATGGGCTTCTCGGTGTATTTCAAAAACTGCTGATCTACTGAGATTTTCACGCACAACCAACTTTAGCATTTACAGAGAATGGGTCAAAAAAGAGAAAATATCCAGTGAGTGGCAGCTGTGTTGACTAAAATGCCCTGTCGATGTCAGAGGTCAGAGGAGAATGGTTCAAGATGATAGAAAGGAAACAGTAACTCAAATAACCACTCCTTACAACCAAGGTATGCAGAATACCATCTCTGAAGGCACAACACATTGAACCTTGAAGCAGATGGGCTACAGCAGTAGAAGACTATCAATTGTGACTTTAATAAGTCATGAGGATCAATATTCAAAGTTTTATCTTTACTATATCTGATTATAAGTGTTATAGCACTGTATGACCCCTACAACCGGAACTAATGGTCATCTGATGCACTTCCGGTTTTCAGACACTCCCAGTGGGGGTCATTATTTATTTATAGAGCGGTGGGGTGAGAGGGTTCCACACCCCAGATGATGACTTTTTAGTTGAAACATGTCGGGTGGACCCCTCACGACTGCCGCTATACGATTTTCATGCTGTTTCCTATCTTCTGAAAATGTGAGTTTGTTTTTAATTATTTTTTAATAAATCCAAGTTTAAACGTTATCACGCTATGTGAGTATTTTTACTCCTTGCATGCAATACGAATTATTCGTTTGGCCTATGGGGGTGTATCTATTGATGTGGAAGCCGTGCTGTTATTCCTTCTTACCGTGTGGTGATGACATCTGACCAGATATACTATCCAGACCTGTTGGTCATCAAGCTTTTTTGACCTGTATGGCGTATGCCATTTCAGGCCACTAACTCTGGTAAGCCTCCACAATTTCTGGTGATGGTCCTGGCACTGATTTCAATCTTCCGTGCACCTTTGGTCTCTCCACGGTCCACTTACCTGCCAGATTGGGTTTAACAATCCCCTGTACGTATGGGAGGCATTCGTCCATCATTGCCTATGCACTATTACCATAGACTTTTGGTTTTCTCACAAATATTTCACATATTTTTGGAGTATTATATATAATTTTTGATGCTTTTCACTTACTATTTGAGGTGTTGATTGTATATAAGTGTCATTGCTTTTTTTATCAGTCACTGTCACATTTGCTTATTTGGTACACTACGGTTCACACTGAGTAGTTTCTCTGATTACTTATATAAGGCTATTAATTCCTTATATTGTTTTGACACATTTATTTATTACATATATTTACAGAGCTTATAGCGCTACACTTTAAAATTTTTTTGTTACCAATTGAGTATTGTTTAAATGCCACAGCCTACCTGAGTATTGTTGCTGACCATGTCCATTCCTTTATGACTACAGTGTACCCATCTTCTGATGGCTACTTCCAGCAGGATAATGCACCATGTCACAAAGCTCAAATCATCTCAAACTGTTTTCTTGAACATGACAATGAGTTCATTGTACTCCAATGGCCTCCACAGTCATTAAATCTCAATTCATTAGAGCACCTATGGGATGTGGTGGAATGGGAGATTTGTATCATGGGTGTGCAGCCTACCAATCTACACTAACTGGGTGATGCTATCATGTCAATATGGTCCAAAATATCTGAGGAATGTTTCTAACACCTTGTTGAATCTATGCCATGAAAAATTAAGACAGTTCTGAAGGCAAAATGAGGTCCAACCCAGTACTAGCAAGTTGTACCTAATAAAGTGGCTGGTGAGTGTAAAGGGGTATATCCAAGTTTAAAAAAAAAAAATAAGGATAGCCAAAGTGGAACTATGTTGTCCTGATCTTTACATTTATGGCCAGCTGAGGACACCCTATAGAACGCACAACACATTTTCAGAACCTGATAAAACAACAGCTGTTGGACAACAGTCATAAAATGTTTATGGTATTTTTTAAGGATTTGTATAGAAATTACCCATATGTATAGATGCCCCCCAAGTCTTTCCCTTCATCCTAGATCATTTTTCAGCATTTATTTTTTCTTTTACCTTGTTCCTGTAGAGAAAAACAGATGTTATTGTTGAAGTTCAGTTAATTTTTACATAGTCTTGCCCCCAAAATGACATCTCCCAAGAGCCCTTTCCCTACAGACGGTATGTGGGCAGGCTCTTGGGACTCAAGGCAGAAGAATTTTTTTTTTTTTTTGCTGGGAAAGAAACTAATATTTGCATGTAGAGGACAGAAAGGGATGGGGGATATGTTAAGTTATGTAGTCCAGCAGGCAGGGCAGAAAAGGCACTGTGTTTTCAACACAAACAAAAAGTTGGAAAACCGTTGGATTTCTGGCAGATAAACAAGTATTTTTTTTAACCTTCAGTGTCTTTTAACCGCTTGCTTACAGGGCACTTAAACCCCCCTACTATCCAGACCAATTTTCAGCTTTCAGCGCTGACGCACTTTGAATGACAATTGCGCAGTCATACAACACTGTACCCAAACTAAATTTTTATCATTTTTTTCACCACAAATAGAGCTTTCTTTTGGTGGAATTTGATCACCTCTGCAGTTTTTACTTTTTGTTAAAAAAATGTAAAAACCTGAATAAAAAAAAAAAAAAATTATTTTTTAATATTTTGTTATAAAAAATTTAAAACGGGTCATTTTTCTCCTTCATTGATGTACGCTGATGAGGCGGCAGTGAAGGGCACTGATAGGCGGCAGTGATGGGCACTGATGGGTGGCAGTGATGGGCAGCACTGCCAGGTGGCACTGATTGGCACTACAGGTGGGCATTGATAGGTGGCACTTGTGGGCATTGATAGGTGGCACTTGTGGGCACTGTTAGGTGGCACTGTGGGCACTGTTAGGTGGCACTTGTGGGCACTGTTAGGTGGCACTGTGGGCACTGTTAGGTAGCACTGTGGGCACTGTTAGGTGGCACTATTTGGTGGCACTGATGAGGCAGATGTGCCTCTTTCCACTTGGGGACCGATGTCCCTTACATCCGAGCCGGTGATCGACTTTTTTTTCTACTCACGCTGTCAGCGTGAGAAGAAAAAAAAAACGATTACCGATCTTTTGTTTACATCATGTGATCAGCTGTCATTGGCTGACAGCTGATCACATGGTAAGGGGCCGGGATAAGTTCACCTTTAGTGTAAAGCCGCGTACACACGAGCAGAATGTCCATCAAAAAAACTCATACGGAAGCTTTTCATTGTATATTCCGTTCGTGTGTGTGCCTCATAGGACTTTCTTTTTCAAAAATTCTGACAGACCTAGAAATAGAACATGTTCTAAATATTTCCGATGGAACCAATTCCTATCGGGAAAACCGCTCGTCTGTATGCTGTTCCGACGGACAAAAAATGACACATGCTCTGAAGCAAGTACGAGACAGAAGCTATTGGCTACTGGCTTTTGAACTTCTTTTTTCTAGTCCCGTCGTACGTGCTGTACGTCACCGCGTTCTGGACAGTCGGACTTTGGTCGGACTTTGGTTTGACCATGTGTAGGCAAGACCGTTAGAATGGAATTCTGTCGGAGTTCCGTCAGAGAAACCTTCTGAGTTTATTCCGACTGCAAAACCGGTCGTGTGAACGCGGCATTACAGAATGTTTTTAGGGTGGAACATGTTCCCAATGCTGCAGCAGCCGCTGCCCCCCCCCCCCCTTTCTGTGGCAGCAGTACGGGAAGAAGTTTCCCATACTGCCTGTCACTTTTTAAAATTAGCATGCCTGTGTGGGGCTCCACCCACATGGTCGCGTCATTCATTCACACAGCTCTGTGTGTGAATGAACTACAAGCCCGACATCCTTTGTGGTTGTCCGCTTGTAGTTCTCAATTAACTACCACAGTGCCGTGGAGCGCCGTGATAGTTCTGTTTCAATATCTTTATTAGAAGCATACAAGAGGAATAACAGTAATTACATTTGTCATAAAATATAGAGGTCTGATGGGGGGCCGCAGCTCCCACTAACATTTGGCATGTAACATATATTTGATGAAAACAATATAATTGGTTAACCAGTCCTTAGGACTATCAATCATCCAAGTACAATCCTGCTAATTCTTTATAACCACTGTGTTCTGAGCTGGTTGACCGGGCCCTCCGAGGAGAGTAATCCCGGTGTGATAGATTTGTTCAGGGTTGTACCGCGTTGGGACCAATAGGTTAATTACTCCACCCCTATGGGTTCACACTGTGCAGTAACAGAGCCTATGGTCCCAGCCCAATGACGAGCCATGTCCATTTCCATACTCCCCTCCCAGGGGGTGTCTACCTCAGCAGGACCCCAGGTCTCAACAGTCCCCGGAATAGGGAGAAGGGAGTTGTTCACTTTGGCCAATTCTAGATCAATCCAAGGCGTAGAAGTCTATCCTCTACGCATGTTATTTGAGTGGTAAGTTTCCTTGCGAAGAGCTGAGTGTGAAGTCTCAAAACGCCAATAACAAGTCTGGCGATATGTACCATGAAAAAGAGGTAATAGAAAAAGTGGGGAAGATTAGGAGGGGTGGAAGAGAGATAGAGGAGGAAGGGGTATGTGGTCCCTCTGAAGATTCCCTCATCTGTGTAGGTGACCCGGGTAAAGCGGGATCTTGATATGAATGGCCCATGGTTCCCATACCTTCTCAAAGTGTGGGACTGTGTCCAGCAGCTTTGCAATTGGTTGCTCTTGGGTCATGATCCAGGATATTTTCCACTTAGCAGCCAAGATTGACACTGTCGTTTTTTTCCAGGCTTTCGCTAATGTTATCCTGGCTCCTAAGCACATGAAGAAGATAAGTTGTTGTGTGCACTTGGGGGTGTTGTTCACCCTACGGTTCAAGAGTATATATGTGGGGTCCTGAGGAACCTGAATACCTTTTGCAGCACATGAAGGAATTTGTTTCAGTAGCTTCTTATTCGGGGGCAAGACCACCATATATGAAGCATTGAGCATATACATGACCGCATCCTCTATAGCAGAGGGGAGAGGTGTCTTGATATATCTTGGATAATCTAGCGGGAACGTAATACCATCTCGTGAACACTTTAATGTTAGCTTCTATTAGTGAGATGTTCAAGATACCTTTAGATGATCTGCAGAAGGATTGAAACCACTTGTCAGGGTCAAGCTGGATGTCCAGATCTGCCTTCCAGGATTGTCCGTAAGCTGGAGAATTTGCCTTGTCTGTCAGGGAAGAGTATATGATGGAGATGCCACCCTTTTGAGACCCTATGCCGGGGAGAACCCATTGTGCGTACAGGGTTGCTTTGGGAGGTCCCAACTTGTCAGTCCATAGTGTGTGGAGGAAATGTCTGATCTGGGAAAGTCTAAACTTTTTCGGATACTGGCATGTTTAGTTTGCTTACCACCGGGATCACTCCCCTAATGATGACGGGCCATTTGAGGTAAAAAAATGTCCTATCCTGAAGAGCCTCTTGTTCAGCCACCAGCAGAATGCGTATATATTCATGCCTGGGGGGAAATAAGGGTTGTTAAATAGATGTGAGAGGGGTCTCAGAGGAGAGTTCAGTTGTGTTTGTTTATGTATTGTGTCACGCAGTGCTAGGGAGTGAGAGAGCGTGGGAGCCAGGATAGCCATCTGTGATTTGCTGGCTGCCAGAGAAGGAAGTCAAGCGTATGGTGGGGGACAGCCTGCCTCTCCAGGGAGACCCAGTCTGTTTTGTGGCCCTTGGAATATATGATGGAGAATTGGGCCAATTTGGCTGCTTGGTAGTTGTCAGGTTAAGTACTCACCGAGACCAAGATGCAGAAAGCGGTTCACTCTTGCGACTAAGCGCACTCCACCCCCTGGAGATGGTACAGAGGGCGAATTGCACAAAGAGACACAAGCTACCAGCAGGCTTGGCAGGTCTTGCGTGAAGGTCAGCGAGGAGCCGGGTAGCTGTGCAGATGCTGCTAGGTGTGGGACCCAGTGGGTCAGTAGGAGAACAAGTCCAGGACAGGCTGGGAGCTGAGATTCAAGGCTGATAGGAAATCCGGGTACAAGCTGAGGGTAAAACACAGAAGACAACAGCAAGTTCCAGAAACAGGCAGTGGGTCAGGATACTGGAGACTGAAGACAAATCTGGGTCACAGGCAGAGGGTCAAGGCAGCAGATGGCAAATCCAGGTACAGGCTGAGGGTCAAACACCAGAGGTAAACAAGTCCATTAAACAAGCCAGAGGTCAAGATCCAGGAGAGAGTCAGAGTAGGGTTTGAAACAGGAAAATCTGGATGCCGCACACCGGATAAAGTTGAAAACATCTTCTTTATTGTAAAACTTGGATCATAAAAAACTTTATCCGGTGTGCGGCATGCAGATTTTCCTGTTTCAAACCCTGCTTCAATTTGCATTTAGCCAGCACCTGGGACTCCTCTTCTCTGAAGGATTCACTAATACACACCTGAAAGCAAGTTCTCCTGAGCGGTGATTCATTTTCTCTGTCTTGTCTGCACCAGAGAGTCAGAGTAGGTCAAAGCAATCTGGGTCACAACGGGTAATCGATCAGCAGGAAACAGGAACAAAATCACAGGGAAGCTGAGAGACAAACCAGCAATTTGCTAAACAGCAAGGCAGCTTTTATAGGCAGGCAAAGGATTCACGTTATGCATGCGCTAGTGCGCATGCACGCGCCGTTCAGCTGAACCGCGAACCTGCGTGCGCCAAATTGCCGTTCCGCCGCGCATGCGCGCAGGGACACGGCGAAGCTGACAGGGTTGGTTTTGGTTTCTTCTCTGACAGTGCCCCCCCCAAGGGGCGGCCTCTGGACGCCCAAACTTGCCACGGAGGGTTCCCAAGAATTATCTTCAGGGGGATACCCATTCCATTTAATCAAATATTGGAGTTGCCTTCCTGTCTTTCTACAGTTTAGTATGGCTTCAATTACAAATTCATCCTCTCCGTCAATCTCAACTGGAAGAGGCGGAGGTTCCTCTCTTCCAGGAAATGAACTGGGGACCACTGGTTTTAGGAGGGATACATGAAATACTGGGTGTATCCTATAGGAGCTAGGTAATGCTAGCTCGAATGCCACAGGATTCACCATTCTCTTGGTGAATCCAAGAATCTGGGGCCCAATTTTCGTGAAGGGCAAGGTAACCTGAGATTGGTGGCAAATAGCGAAACTCTCCCACCTATTTTGAAGTCCAGATTTCTTCTTCCTTTGTCGTAATACTTCCTGTAACTGTCTTGAGCCTTTTGCATGGTCTCCTGGATCTTTTGGAAGTTTGATTGAATAGAAGTTATTCGATCTTGGACGGCAGAAACTGAGGTTTCAGGGATGGAGTCTGGAAGAAAAGAAGGGTGAAAAACGAAATTTGACCAGAAGGGTGTTTAGTTAGTAGCTGTATGTATGGAATTATTGTAAGAAAATTCTGCGTATGGCAGAAGAGAAGACCAATCATCCTGGGAGCTGGAACAAAAACAACGGAGATACTGTTCCAAGGTTTGGTTTGTTCTCTCAGTCTGTCCATTGCTCTGCAGGTGGTATGCGGAAGAGAGACAAACCTTAATTTCCAGTGACTTTCAGAGCTCCTTCCAGAACTTGGAGGTAAATTGGACACCTCTATCCGAGACGATACTAATAGGTACCCCGTGCAGCCTTACTATCTCTTTAATAAAGATGTTGGTTGTGTCCAGAGCAGAAGGAGTGCCTATCATGGGTAAAAAGTGTGCCATCTTTGAAAGGCGGTCAACTACGACCAGAATGGTGGTAAATCCTTCTGAGGGTGGCAAATCGACAATAAAGTCCATAGAAACTTCTGCCCATGGGCATTCCGGAATGGGTAAGGGCCTCAGCAGCCCCCAAGACTTGGCATTAGATCCTTTACTGCTCTGGCAAGAAATGCATGAGGAGACATATTCTCTACACTCCCGCCGCCAACCAGGCCACCAATAGGAATTAGAAATTGATTCTGAGGTCTTTTGCGTTTTGAAATGTCCAGCAAGTTTGTGATCATGAAAGGTTTTTAAAATTAAAGGTCTTATTTCCAGTGAAATGAAAATCTTGTTCTGGGCCCAAAGCAAGTTATCGTGCTTCTCCAAGGAGGGCACCTCTGGATCAGTACAGTGACTGGATGCTGTCTTGATGGCGGCTGTCAGATCAGACTGGGTAAGAAGACAAAACTTTTGTGGTGACAAAATGGTACTGGGCTCTGTTAACTGGAGAGGTTCTGGAAACATCCGGGAGAGTGCGTCCGCTTTCCCATTCTTGGAACCAGGTCTATATGAGATGTGGAAGTTGAACCTGGAGAAAAAGAGTGTCCATCGTGCCTGCCGGGGTCTTAGGCGTTTGGCTGTCCTAATTTACTCCAGGTTCTTGTGATCAGTAAAAATTGTGATAGGATGGGACGCACCCTCCAGCAGATATCTCCATTCCTCCAGAGCGAACTTGATGGCTAGCAATTCCCGGTCACCGACATCATAAATCTTTTTTGGGGGACTTAGTTTCCGAGATGCAAAGGCTACAGGATACAGAAGTGCCTTAGGACCCCGCCTTTGAGAGAGAATGGCTCCTGTCAGAGAGGTTACCTGGTTGGGCGCCGGGGCGCGCCGGGGCGTGTTGGCGCTCGCGTTTCTGTCCGTGCTGGGGCGCGTGTCCCTGGGGGCGCCGGTGTGTCTGGGCTGGCCGACCGTGGCGTGCGGGGTGGCGTCCGGGCGTTCGTGCGTACGCGCGTTCGCGCTAGCGCGCGTTCGCGTTAGCGCGCGTCCGCCTGTGGGCGCTGCTTGTGACGCGACCCGGTTCGGTGGGCGTGCACGCCGGTGTCGGGGGCGCGCTTGGGCGCGTGCGGGGGCGCGGCGCGCTTTGGCGAATCGGCGCGCGCACGTGCGCGGCGTTTTGGCGCCAATCGGCCTATTTAAGGCTTGCCTCTATGCTGACCCAGTGCTGCCTGATCAAACAGCTCTGTACCTTGTCCGTGATCATCCTGAGTTCCTGTTTCCCTGTTGTGCTTATCCGTTGTGACCCGGCTACCCCTTGGACTATCCTTGATTGCTGCCTGAACCCGACCCCGGCTTGTCTGACCTTGTCTTTGCCTCACCCTCTTGTACCGCTGCTGCCAGCCCGTTGCCGACCTCTGCCTGTGTGTGACCAGCCTGATCAGTTCCTGCCCAGCATCTGCTCTACCCAGTCTGAAGACCTACCGGTTGCTTGCCAGACCATTGTGCTCCAGGATCCTACTACAGGCCCTCATACCACTCCGCATTCGTGGCCTCCTGTCTACTCTATCAGGGGCCCCGAATCGGATACGTAAGGGAGCCTACCCTCTGCCCAAGCGGACTCACCTGTCTGGTAAGTGTGGGACCTGACAGTATCAGGCAGCCATGACTGAGTCCGGGCAGGGGGCCTCCCCCATGGATGAACTGTGCAGGCACCTAGCGGGCCTCACTCAAGCTGTTAAAAGCCTGCAAGAAGGCTACACTAGATTGGAAGGGCAGGTCCAGGCCCTCTCAGCCTCTCCTTCAGGAGCAGCGTCCAATTCGGCTTCGGCACCCTCTGTAGTGATGCTTCCACCAGAGCCCAGAGTACCTCCACCCGAGAAGTTTTCAGGAGATCGCAGTAAATTCCAAGCGTTCCGCAACGCTTGCGAACTGTATTTTGCCCTACAACCCCGTACATTCTCCCTGGAAGTTACTAAAGTGGGGTTCATCATATCCTTGCTGACGGGTGAACCTCAAACCTGGGCCCACAATCTGCTGAAACAAAAGGCTCAATCCCTTGATTCCGTGAGTGACTTCTTCCTAGCCATGTCCCAACTGTACGAGGACCCTCAGCTAACGGCAACGGCTGAAGCCACTTTGCACTCCCTCCAACAAGGTCGCAGAGCGGCTGAAGATTACGCCGTGGAGTTTAGGCGTTGGAGTGCCGACACGGAGTGGAATGACGCTGCCTTGCGTCACCAATATCGGCTGGGATTATCTGACCCTCTAAAGGACGAGCTGGCACGAGTGGGGGTTCCCCAGACACTAGAGGAACTCATCAATTTATCTATCCAAATTGACCGTCGCCTCAGGGAAAGACGCTCTGAAAGATCAGTTGGTCATCCACGTCTTACCTGGATGTTGCCCAGGGCCCCTAGTGCCCCGCACCAAGCTCCATTGGTCTCATCCGCTTCCGCCCAGGAAGGCTCGGAGCCTATGCAGTTGGGACTGCTCCGTCCCTCTCTGACCCCAGAAGAGAAGACCCGAAGACGCACACTCAACCTGTGCTTGTACTGTGGAGAGCCCGGTCATTTTGCAAGAGCATGCCCCAATAAGAGGCGTAAGTGTCTACCGTCTTCCTCATTGTGTGCACCTGTCCTACCTAGTACCGGTAGCCATTTAACTCTCTCCATTGTCTTGCAGTTACCTGGAAGGAGCATCCCAGTACCGGTCATCGTTGATTCAGGGGCATGCAGTGGATTCATTGACCGGACCTTCGTTGAAACTCACCATATCCCCACTCAAACTAAAGCCCAAGGACTGGCAGTCTTTCTAGCAGACGGTTCCACCCTCCGTTCCGGACCCGTCACCCAAGAAACGGTTCCTCTTTTGGCCACCATTGGCCCGGAACATCAGGAACTATTACGCCTAGATGTCATCTCCTCTCCTCTCTTCCCAATTATCCTAGGGATACCTTGGCTACAGGCCCACAATCCTAGCATCAACTGGGCTACGGGCAAGGTTCAGTTTTCCTCCGAATATTGTAGACAAAACTGCTTACGGGGAACCCCACCAATCTCTTCCCAATGTCTGTGCATGGACTCTGAAACTAAACTCTACCAAGATCTTCCTGAACCCTACCGGGATTTCCTAGACGTGTTCAGTAAGAAGGGGGCAGAAACCCTTCCAGCACATAGACCCTATGACTGCCCAATAGAACTTCTACCGGGTACCGAAGTCCCCTTTGGTAGGATCTTTCCCTTAACTGAGCAGGAGCTGGGCACCTTGAAGACTTACATTGACGAAAACCTGAAGAAAGGGTTCATTCGTCCTTCTACGTCTCCAGCTGGGGCAGGCATCTTCTTCGTAGAAAAAAAAGATCATTCCCTACGTCCCTGCATTGACTACCGGGAGCTTAACAAAATTACCATAAAGAACAGATACCCGCTACCTTTGGTTCCTGAGCTGTTTCAGAGGTTAGGATCTGCTACCGTGTTTACTAAACTAGACCTCCGTGGAGCTTATAACCTGATCCGTATAAGAGAAGGAGACGAGTGGAAGACAGCTTTTCGTACCCGATTTGGTCATTATGAGTACCTTGTCATGCCTTTTGGTCTGTGCAACGCACCGGCAACATTTTAGCACTTTGTTAATGATGTCTTTCATGATTTACTGGATTTATACGTCATCGTTTATCTAGATGATATCCTGGTCTTCTCCGCCTCTCTGATGGAGCACCGCAGACATGTACGAACTGTACTCTCCCGGCTAAGACAGCATGGGCTCTACGCCAAACTTGAGAAGTGCGAATTTGAGCTCCAATCCATCCAATTCTTGGGTTTAATCATCTCTCCTGATGGCATTAAAATGGATCCTCAGAAAGTATCCGCCATTCTGGAGTGGCCTGCACCGACTGACAAGAAAGGGGTACAACGTTTTATTGGCTTCGCCAATTTCTACAGAAAGTTCATCAGGGGATTTTCTTCAATCATAGCTCCCATTACGGAACTCATCAAACAAGGGTGCCGGTTCCACTGGACCCCTAAAGCACAAGAGGCCTTTGGAAAACTCAAAGCGTTGTTTACCTCAGCCACTATTCTTAAACATCCCAATCCTGCCTTGCCTTTCGTCCTGGAGGTGGATGCCTCCGAAGTGGCAGTCGGAGCTGTACTGTCTCAGAGACAGGGTGCCAAAGCACTCCTGTATCCAGTGGGATTCTTCTCACGTAAGCTCTCTCCGTCCGAGAAAAACTATGATGTGGGTGATCGGGAACTTCTGGCCATTAAAGCAGCTTTGGAAGAATGGCGTTATCTCCTGGAAGGTGCTGCACATCCCATCTTGGTCTACACAGACCATAAGAACTTAGAGTACCTAAGAACGGCCAAGAGATTAAAACCCCGGCAGGCCAGATGGGCACTTTTTTTTTCGCGATTTATTTTCCACATCACGTACAGACCTGGATCCAAGAATGTCAAATCCGACGCCCTTTCCCGGATGTTCCTTGACTCTGAAAAAACCCTGTCCCCAGACACCATTCTTCCTTCTGGAAATTTTCTCGTTCTACAGGAAGACATAATTTCTCAAATCAGGCGAGCTTCCTCGAGAATGCCCCCACTTGCTGAAGCCTGTGCCAAGGATGGACTGCTCTGGTTCAAGAATAGGATTGTGGTTCCTGAGGAGCTGAAAGCACGGGTACTAAGCTTGTGCCATGACCACAAACTTGCGGTCACTTCGGCACACGAAAAACAATTGACCTTGTCCAACGCTCCTTCTGGTGGCCTCATCTTACCAGGGATTGTAAGGCATATGTGGAGTCCTGTGATACGTGTGCCAGAAATAAGACTAGCCGGTCAAGAGCATGGGGCCTACTGAAGCCATTACCAGTCCCAGAGAGACCTTGGGCCATGATCTCTATGGATTTTATCGTGGAGCTCCCACCATCAGAGGGTTTTTCATCCATTTTTGTTGTAGTGGACAGGTTGTCTAAAATGGCCCATTTCCTCCCCATGAAGGGCACCCCCTCAGCCATGGAGACCGCCGCTATCTTCATCAAAGAGATCGTTAGACTACATGGAGTCCCGACCAATATAGTCTCGGACAGAGGCGTCCAGTTCACCTCCAGGTTCTGGAGATCCCTTTGTGGTGCCCTTGAGATCGAGTTGTCCTTTTCCTCGGCCTACCACCCTCAGTCCAATGGACAAACCGAGAGGACGAACCAAACCTTGGAGCAATACATCCGCTGTTTTTCAGCTTTTTCCCAAGATGACTGGGCCTCCCTGCTTCCCATCGCAGAGTTTTCTTATAATAACTCTTTACTAGGGATGAGCTTCGTGTTCGAGTCGAACCCATGTTCGACTCGAACATCGGCTGTTCGATCGTTCGCCGAATTGCGAACGTTATGGGCCGTTCGCGCTAAATTCGTGTGGCGCGTCACGGCCCATAATTCACTGCGGCATCGCAGTGCATTGCTGGCTGATGATTGGCCAAGCATGCACTATGACCCGCATGCTTGGCCAATCACAGCGCTGTCAGTAGAGAGAGCTGTAATTGGCCAAAGCCAGGGTGGCTTTGGCCAATTATGGCTCAGGGGATTTAGTACACACCCCACACTATATAAGGCCGCCTGCACGGCGGCCCTGTGTAGTGTGTGTTCCGGTGTGCTGAGAGATAGAGAGAGAGAGAGACAGTGTCATTTGATTTGAGTTAGATAGATTAGGCAGAACAGTCAGTCAGTTAGCTGCACTTACAGTGTATTGTGTATATATATGCATCCCAGGTGTTGCATATATATATATACACTGTATTCAGTTTAGCTAGATCCGTTCCTGTTATCTTCTATCTAGACTATTTACATTTAATGCAGTGCGTCCTGCTCACAGTGTTCAGCTAGATCCGTTCCTGCTATTTACATTTAGTGCAGTGCGTCCTGCTCACAGTGTTCAGCTAGATCCGTTCCTGTTATCTTCTAGACTATTTACATTTAGTGCAGTGCGTCCTGCTCACAGTGTTCAGCTAGATCCGTTCCTGCAATTTACATTTAGTGCAGTGCGTCCTGCTCACAGTGTTCAGCTAGATCCGTTCCTGCTATTTACATTTAGTGCAGTGCGTCCTGCTCACAGTGTTCAGCTAGATCCGTTCCTGCTATTTACATTTAGTGCAGTGCGTCCTGCTCACAGTGTTCAGCTAGATCCGTTCCTGCTATTTACATTTAGTGCAGTGCGTCCTGCTCACAGTGTTCAGCTAGATCCGTTCCTGTTATCTTCTAGACTATTTACATTTAGTGCAGTGCGTCCTGCTCACAGTGTTCAGCTAGATCCGTTCCTGCAATTTACATTTAGTGCAGTGCGTCCTGCTCACAGTGTTCAGCTAGATCCGTTCCTGCTATTTACATTTAGTGCAGTGCGTCCTGCTCACAGTGTTCAGCTAGATCCGTTCCTGCTATTTACATTTAGTGCAGTGCGTCCTGCTCACAGTGTTCAGCTAGATCCGTTCCTGCTATTTACATTTAGTGCAGTGCGTCCTGCTCACAGTGTTCAGCTAGATCCGTTCCTGCTATTTACATTTAGTGCAGTGCGTCCTGCGCACAGTGTTCAGCTAGAGCCGTTCCTGCTATTTACATTTAGTGCAGTGCGTCCTGCTCACAGTGTTCAGCTAGATCCGTTCCTGTTATCTTCTAGACTATTTACATTTAGTGCAGTGCGTCCTGCTCACAGTGTTCAGCTAGATCCGTTCCTGTTATCTTCTAGACTATTTACATTTAGTGCAGTGCGTCCTGCTCACAGTGTTCAGCTAGATCCGTTCCTGCTATTTACATTTAGTGCAGTGCGTCCTGCTCACAGTGTTCAGCTAGATCCGTTCCTGTTAAATTCCTACTGACCGGCAGGCTTGTCTGGTTACAGTATATAAAGCTACCTGAAGAAAATTACAGGTGTTCTATTTGATCCTATTAGTACCACGGTCAGGCAGCTAGACTATTTACATTTAGTA
Source organism: Aquarana catesbeiana (assembly GCF_042186555.1). Lineage (NCBI taxonomy): Eukaryota > Metazoa > Chordata > Amphibia > Anura > Ranidae > Aquarana > Aquarana catesbeiana. Next base: position 250,758,676 of record NC_133330.1, read on the forward strand.
CAGTGCGTCCTGCTCACAGTGTTCAGCTAGATCCGTTCCTGTTATCTTCCTACTGACAGGCAGGCTTGTCTGGTTACAGTATATAAAGCTACCTGAAGAAAATTACAGGTGTTCTATTTGATCCTATTAGTACCACGGTCAGGCAGCTAGACTATTTACATTTAGTACAGTGCGTCCTGCTCACAGTGTACAGCTAGATCCGTTCCTGTTATCTTCCTACTGACAGGCAGGCTTGTCTGGTTACAGTATATAAAGCTACCTGAAGAAAATTACAGGTGTTCTATTTGATCCTATTAGTACCACGGTCAGGCAGCTAGACTATTTACATTTAGTACAGTGCGTCCTGCTCACAGTGTACAGCTAGATCCGTTCCTGTTATCTTCCTACTGACAGGCAGGCTTGTCTGGTTACAGTATATAAAGCTACCTGAAGAAAATTACAGGTGTTCTATTTGATCCTATTAGTACCACGGTCAGGCAGCTAGACTATTTACATTTAGTACAGTGCGTCCTGCTCACAGTGTACAGCTAGATCCGTTCCTGTTATCTTCCTACTGACAGGCAGGCTTGTCTGGTTACAGTATATAAAGCTACCTGAAGAAAATTACAGGTGTTCTATTTGATCCTATTAGTACCACGGTCAGGCAGCTAGACTATTTACATTTAGTACAGTGCGTCCTGCTCACAGTGTTCAGCTAGATCCGTTCCTGTTATCTTCCTACTGACAGGCAGGCTTGTCTGGTTACAGTATATAAAGCTACTTGAAGAAAATTACAGGTGTTCTATCCCAGCTTAGTGCAGCTACAGGCCATTAGTATGTCTGGAAGGCCAAGAAGGAGAGGCAGACAGTCACAAGCCAATAAGAGAGGGCAAGCAGGCTCTGTGTCTAGTGCTGGTCGTGGAGACGGTGCATCCTCATCAGCACGTGGCCATGGGACACGCTTGGCCTTTTTTTCGGCAGCTGGCCATGTTGAGCCGCAACATGCGGAAGACTTGGTCGAGTGGATGACCAAGCCGTCCTCATCCTCCTCATCCTCTCTCACCCATGCCCAGGGTGCTTTGTCTGGCAAAGCAGCGGCCTCTTCCCTCAGCTCAATGTCATCAGTGACTCCTTCCCTAGCTCCACCATGTCCTCATGAGGATTCCCTCGAACTGTTTGACCACAGTGTTGGGTACATGCTCCAGGAGGATGCCCAGCGTTTGGAAGGCTCTGATGACGATACTGAGCTCGATGAAGGCAGTAACATGAGCGCGGACAGAGGGGGTGCCCAAGAAGGACAGCAATCTGGCAGTCATGCTCCCCCTGCTGCAGCATACTGCCAGGTTTGCTCCAGTGATGAGGAGGGAGGGGATGATGAGGTCACTGACTCAACGTGGGTGCCTGATAGGAGAGAGGAGGAGGAGGAGGAGGAGGAGGAGGAGGCGGCAGCACATCACCAACGAGGCAGGATGCCCTCCAGGGGCCAGCCTAAGGGCAGCACATTGACTGCATCACACCCCAAAGCTCCACATGTGCAGGGCGCTGCAGTCTCTGCGCGTTATTCAAAAAGTTCTTTGGTGTGGGCCTTTTTTGAGACGAGTGCATCAGATCGCACCGCTGCTATTTGCAACATATGTCTCAAGCGTATCTCGCGTGGCCAAAATATCTCCCGCTTGGGTACCACATGCTTGACCAGACATATGTTGACCTGCCATGCAGTTCGTTGGCAAGCGTATCTAAAAGACCCACACCAAAGAACAAAGAGGATCTCTCCTTGCTCCTCATCAGCTGAGATTTCCAACCCCACTAGACCTTCAGTCCTCTCTGAGACCTGCAGTGAGAGGAATGAAGGTGTAGAATTAGGTGTGTCACAACCAAGTACTTGTGGGCAATCTGCTTTTGGTACACCGACGTCAGATTGTACCAGGCAAATTTCCCTGCCCCAGCTGCTGCACCGCCGAAAGAAGTTTGCTCCCAGCCATCCACATGCCCAGCGGTTGAATGCTAGCTTGGCAAAATTGCTAGCACTTCAACTGCTGCCTTTTCAGTTGGTAGACTCTGCCCCCTTCCGTGAGTTTGTGGAATGTGCGGTTCCTCAGTGGCAGGTACCCAAACGCCACTTTTTCTCACGGAAGGCGATTCCGGCTCTCTACCGGCATGTGGAAGGCAATGTCCATGCCTCGCTGGACAGGGCGGTCAGCGGTAAGGTGCATATTACCGCTGACTCATGGTCCAGCAGGCATGGACAGGGACGTTACCTAAGTTTCACGGCGCATTGGGTGACTCTGCTGGCAGCTGGGAAGGATGCAGGACAAGGTGCAGTAGTGTTGGAGGTTGTTCCGCCACCACGCCTCCAAAATGCTGATTGTGACACACCTCTCTCCTCCACCCCCTCCTCTTCTTCTTCCTCCATGGCCTCTTCCTCGGAACCAGCGGTGCTCCGTAGGCGTTCAAGGGGCTACGCAAGTACGCAGGCCAAAAGATGCCATGCGGTGCTTGAGCTGGTGTGCTTGGGGGACAGGAGCCACACTGGGGCAGAGGTTCTGTCAGCTCTGCAGGGGCAGGTTCAGAGGTGGTTGACGCCACGCCAACTTAAGGCAGGAATGGTGGTTTGCGACAATGGCACCAACCTCCTCTCTGCCCTCCGACAGGGACAAATGACCCATGTGCCCTGTTTGGCTCACGTCCTTAACTTGGTGGTGCAGCGGTTCTTGGGCAGGTACCCGGGCTTACAGGATGTCCTGAGGCAGGCCAGGAAAGTCTGTGTGCATTTCCGCCGGTCATATAATGCCATTGCTCGGCTGACGGACCTCCAAAAGGAGTTTAACCTGCCCAAGAACCGCCTAATCTGTGACATGCCCACCAGGTGGAACTCAACGTTGGCCATGCTGCAGCGGCTGCACACGCAGCAGAGGGCCATCAATGAGTACCTGTGCGACTATGGCACCAGGACAGGGTCAGGGGAGCTTGGTTTTTTTTCCCCACGCCAGTGGGCCATGATCAGGGATGCATGCACTGTCCTGTCACCATTCGAGGAGGCCACGAGGATGGTGAGCAGTGACAGTGCATGCATCAGTGACACTGTCCCCCTTGTCCACCTGTTGGAGCACACGCTGCGTGGAATAATGGACAGGGCACTTGAGGCAGAACAGAGGCAGGAAGAGGAGGACTTCCTTAGCTCTCAAGGCCCCCTTTATCCAGACAGTGTTCCTGCGTGCCCGCCGATCACACAGGAAGAGGACGAGGAGGAAGAGGAGGAGGAGGAAGATTGTGTCAGTATGGAGGTGGAGCCTGGCACTCAGCATCAGCAGCAGTCTTTAAGGGATCAGTCCCAAGAAACACATGGACTTGTACGTGGCTGGGAGGAGGTGGCTGCGGACCATGTCGTTCTTAGTGACCCAGAGGACTCCGGACCGAATGCCTCAGCAAACCTACGCTGCATGGCCTCCCTGATCCTGCAAAGCCTGCGTAAGGATCCTCGTATTCGTGGTATCAAGGAGAAGGACCAATACTGGCTGGCAACCCTCCTTGATCCACGTTACAAGGGTAAGGTTGCGGACCTTATCTTGCCATCGCAGAGGGAGCAGAGGATGAAACATCTTCGGGAGGCCTTGCAGAAAGGTCTGTGCAACGCGTTCCCAGAGACTGGGAGGTTACAAACTCCTGTTTCTGGACAACGTGTTGCTGAGGCTTCGGTCAGTCAAAGAAGGAGCGGTGGAGAAGGTGGCCGTCTGACCGATGCGTTCAGACAATTTTTTGGTCCGCAGCCCCAAGGTATGATCGGTTCCAGCAACCATCGCCAGCGTCTGTTTTACATGGTGCAGGAATACCTAGGGGCAAGATCAGACTTGGACACCTTTCCCACCGAAAATCCTCTGGGTTACTGGGTCTTGAGGATGGATCACTGGCCAGAGCTTGCACAGTATGCAATTGAGCTACTGGCCTGTCCTGCATCCAGCGTTCTTTCGGAACGCACATTCAGTGCTGCTGGAGGCGTGGTAACCGATCACAGGGTGCGTCTGTCCACCGACTCGGTCGATCGGCTGACCTTCATAAAAATGAATGAGTCTTGGATCACCACCAGCTACCAAGCACCTGATGCTGATGTAACCGAATAATTTTTTTTGAAATCTCAGATCCCTTCAAAGACTGCCTATGCTGATGCTGAGTGACTATCCCTGAGTAATTATCCTCTTCCTCCTCAATCATCACGCTGATAGCTTGTAAGAACATTTTTGGTTCTGGGCGCCACCACCAGTGCCTAAGGCACAATTTTTCAGCCCCTGTTTAACAGGGGCGTGTAATTACAATTTTTGATGTAATACTTTGCAGCAGGGCTCGTTCCTGCATTCCAACTAGAGTGTCTGTGAGGGGTTGCAGTGTTGTGGCACCAGCACCAGTGCCTAGGGCCCAATTTTTCTGCCCCTGTCTAACAGGGGCGTGTAATTACAATTTTTGATGCAATACTTTGCAGCAGGGCTCGTTCCTGCGTTCCAACTAGAGTGTCTGTGAGGGGTTGCAGTGTTGTGGCACCAGCACCAGTGCCTAAGGCCCAATTTTTCTGCCCCTGTCTAACAGGGGCGTGTAATTACAATTTTTGAAGCAATAATTTGCAGCAGGGCTCGTTCCTGCGTTCCAACTAGAGTGTCTGTGAGGGGTTGCAGTGTTGTGGCACCAGCACCAGTGCCTAAGGCCTAATTTTTCAGCTCCTGTTCAACAGGGGCATGTAATTACAATTCTTGATCTAATATTTCACAGCAGGGCCCTGTGAGGGCTTACAGTGTTGTGGCCACAGCAACACCTAAGGCCCAAATTTCTGCTGAGTATATAGGGCAGGACCCTACTTTCAAACATCTAACTTACAAACGACTCCTACTTGTAAACGGAAGGAGACAACAGGAAGTGAGATTAAATCTACCCCTAGGAAGGGAAATTCTCTCCTGTAAGAGTTAATATGGGAAAACAAGTTCTCCTTTCCACTGATGCTTTCCAATCCTTGTTCCACAAAAAAACCCAAATTTTCAAAAAACATTTTTCATTGGGACAAAAAAGTGAGGTGAAATCTTCTGAAGAGGAGGAAAGACAGCAAAACAAATGTCACAGGGGTGATAACCCTTCCCTATGTTTTCCAAAAAGCTTAGAAAAGATTTTTTGGCTGGAGCTAAACACGTTAAAAATGTTCAAAATTACAAACAGATTCTACTTAACAACAAACCTACAGTCCCTGTCTTGTTTGCACCGCCTGTATACTGCTGTTCAGAGTATATAGGGCCTGGTGGCCCCACACCTTTCCTTATTTTAATTTGGGTGCGGGGTTCCCCTTAATATCCATACAAGACCCAAAGGGACTGGTAATGGACTGGGGGGTACCCATGCCGTTTGTCTCACTGATTTTCATCCATATTGCCATGACCCGACATGACATTAAACCCGCAAGCAGTTTTAAATGAGATTTTTTCCTTTAAAAATGACATTTGGTGCAGGGACTGTTCTAAACATGGGAAACACGCGTCACTTTACAGGCATACTATAGACACCCCCCAGGTACGATATTTAAAGGAATATTTCACTTTTTTTTTTTTACTTTAAGCATCATTAAAATCACTGCTCCCGAAAAAACGGCCGTTTTTAAAAGTTTTTTTTGCATTGATACATGTCCCCTGGGGTAGGACCCGGGTCCCCAAACCCTTTTTAGGACAATACCATGCAAATTAGCCTTTAAAATGAGCACTTTTGATTTCGAACGTTCGAGTCCCATAGACGTCAATGGGGTTCTAACGTTCGTGCGAACTTTCGGTCCGTTCGCGGGTTCTGGTGCGAACCGAACCGGGGGGTGTTCGGCTCATCCCTACTCTTTACATTCAGCGACTAATCAGTCTCCGTTCTATGCCAACTACGGTTTCCACCCATCCTTCCTACCTGGAGCATTTCCTGAATGCCCTGTTCCTGCAGTCTCCGAGACCTTGAATTTTTTCGCCAATAACAATAAGTTGCTACAGGAAACCATGACCAAGGCTCAGGAAGACTATAAGAGGATCTTCGACAGAAAGAGGCGAGGAGAACTTATGCTAGAACCTGGCAATTCTGTCTGGCTGTCCACCGCAAACCTCAAGCTAGCTTGTCCATCCAGGAAACTGGGTCCCAAATACCTGGGTCCTTTCTTGATCAAAAGGAAGATCAACAATGTGGCATTTGAATTGGACCTCCCCAATTCCCTGAAAATTCATCCAGTATTCCACGTTTCTCTCCTAAAACCGGTCACGCCTAATTTCTTTCCTGGTCGTTGCATTGGTCCACCCAAACCGATCAAGGTTGATGGCGAAGAGGAGTTTGAAGTGGAAGCAATTCTTGATTGTAGAAGAAGGCGCAATCAGGTACAATATCTGGTGAAGTGGAGGGGCTACGGTCCCGAAGACAATTCGTGGGAACCAGAAAACAATTTGCACGCTAACGATCTCCTTCAATCCTTCAAAACCTCTCATCCCGTAAAGATGGCCCAGCTGGGCATCCGGAGTCTGCCCTTGAGGAGGGGGCACTGTCAGAGAGGTTACCTGGTTGGGCGCCGGGGCGCGCCGGGGCGTGTTGGCGCTCGCGTTTCTGTCCGTGCTGGGGCGTGTGTCCCTGGGGGCGCCGGTGTGTCTGGGCTGGCCGACCGTGGCGTGCGGGGTGGCGTCCGGGCGTTCGTGCGTACGCGCGTTCGCGCTAGCGCGCGTTCGCGTTAGCGCGCGTCCGCCTGTGGGCGCTGCTTGTGACGCGACCCGGTTCGGTGGGCGTGCACGCCGGTGTCGGGGGCGCGCTCGGGCGCGTGCGGGGGCGCGGCGCGCTTTGGCGAATCGGCGCGCGCACGTGCGCGGCGTTTTGGCGCCAATCGGCCTATTTAAGGCTTGCCTCTATGCTGACCCAGTGCTGCCTGATCAAACAGCTCTGTACCTTGTCCGTGATCATCCTGAGTTCCTGTTTCCCTGTTGTGCTTATCCGTTGTGACCCGGCTACCCCTTGGACTATCCTTGATTGCTGCCTGAACCCGACCCCGGCTTGTCTGACCTTGTCTTTGCCTCACCCTCTTGTACCGCTGCTGCCAGCCCGTTGCCGACCTCTGCCTGTGTGTGACCAGCCTGATCAGTTCCTGCCCAGCATCTGCTCTACCCAGTCTGAAGACCTACCGGTTGCTTGCCAGACCATTGTGCTCCAGGATCCTACTACAGGCCCTCATACCACTCCGCATTCGTGGCCTCCTGTCTACTCTATCAGGGGCCCCGAATCGGATACGTAAGGGAGCCTACCCTCTGCCCAAGCGGACTCACCTGTCTGGTAAGTGTGGGACCTGACAGCTCCAGTGGCGTTTCCAGAGGCATCTACCTCCAACACAAATGGCAGAACTGGGTCTGGATGTTGCAAAATTGATGCAGAAGTGAATAAAGTCTTTAACTTGACAAAGGCTTCCTGAGCCTCTTGGGTCCACTGAAAACGACTGTGTTGGCGGGTTAGCTGAGTGATGGGTGAGACAATGGAAGAAAAACCTACAATAAATCTTCGGTAGAAGTTAGCGAAACCGATAAACTGTTGTACTCCCTTCTTGTCTACCGGAGCAGGCCATTCCTGGATCGCTTTAACTTTTTGTGGGTCCATAGCAACCCCTTTGGTAGAGATGACAAATCCTAGAAAATGGACAATAGTTTTCTCGAACTCGCATTTTTCAGCCTTGCGGTACAGTCTATGTCTCCTGAGGATTGTGAGAACTTTTTTCACATGGGTTCTGTGTAACTCAATGGTGGCAGAAAAGATGAGAATGTCATCCAAGTAAACGACTACAAAGCTGTCAAGATAGTACCGAAAAATATTGTTTACCAGATGTTGGAAAGTGGCCGGGGCATTGCACAGCCCAAAAGGCATCACAAGGTATTCATAATGCCTGAATCGGGACCTGAAGGCAGTTTTCCATTCATCACCAGCACGGATTCTAATAAGGTTATATGCACCCCGTAAGTACAATTTGGAGAATATTCGGGCAGTCTGAAAACGCTGTAATAACTCTGGGATGAGCAGGAAGTGGGTATCGGTTTTTAATAGTTATTTTGTTGAGTTCCCTGTAGTCGATGCAAGATCTTAGAGAGCCATCCTTTTTTCCAATAAAGAAAATACCGGCTCCTGCCGGAGAAGAGGAAGGGCGAATGAAGCCTTTTTCCAAGTTCTCATCAATATAATTTTTGAGGACCACCAACTGTGCTTCAGACAGGGGGAATATGCGTCCGAAAGGAATCTCAGAACCAGGTAACAGTTCAATGGGACAATCGTAGGATCGGTGAGGTGGTAGACAGTCAGCCTTTTTCTTATCAAAGACGTCTTTGAATTCGAGGTATACCGGAGGAATGTGCTGGAGATTGTCAGATACCGGAACCACTGTCAAGCAGGAAGCTGGAGCTGGAGGAAGACAATGCTGGGAGCAATAGGTAGAGGAGAAGGCAATCTTTTTCTTATTCCAGTTAATTTGGGGGTCATGAGCTTGCAGCCAGAGAAGCCCCAAGATAATAGGAAACAGAGGAGAACTGATGAGGTCAAAGCGTAAGAACTCTCGGTGGCCGGAGTCTTTGATGGTAAGGATGGGTTGAGTTTCTTGTGAGACTGGTCCAGAACGAGGAAGGGATCCGTCAGCCAGACCAGAAGGTTTTGTTTTATTCTGGAACGGAACATGCAACTTTTGGGCTAAGGAAATGTCCAGAAAACAGCTGCATGCCCCTGAGTCAATGATGGCCGGTAGTTGGATCTCCTCTTCCGGCAACTGTAAAAAGACAGAAAGAGTGATGTAAGACTGAGCAGAACCTGTGGCCTGGTAATTCATAACAGACCGTGGAAACAACTTACTCGGTCTCACAGGACAGTTGCGTAGGTAATGTCCTGACCCTCCACAGTACAGGGATAGGTTAGCTTGGCGTCTTCGTTGTCTTTCATCAGGGGTGAGAGGGCATCGGACCAGTCCTAGTTGCATGGATTCCCCTTCCGGGGCAGAGGTGGCTGAATGAATCGGGAGTGGAGGATAAGCAGAAGAAGCTTTAGGGAGCATCCAGCTGGGTCGGGGAGCCTGAAAACGCTCGGAGCGGCGCTCCCGCTTGCGTCTGTCTAACTTGGTAGCTAATTGTATTAAGCCCTCCAGGGAAGCAGGGGTTTCAACCCGAGCCAGTTCATCTTTAAGGCCTTCCGAGAGTCCTTGGCGGTACTGGTATCTGAGGGCGGCCTCGTTCCACCCGGTGTCAGCTGACCATTTACAAAATTCAACGGTATAATCTTCAACTGGTCTCCTTCCTTGAGACAAAGTGTGCAGAGTAGCTTCGGCTGTGGCAGTGCGTTGAGGATCGTCATATAGCTGGCCCATAGCCTCAAAAAAGGTATCCATAGAATTTAGGAGAGCACTTCTCTGTTCCATGAGGCTGTGAGCCCAGGCCTGTGGCTCCTTAGATCAGTGTTTCTCAACTCCAGTCCTCAAGGCGCACCAACAGGTCATGTTTTCGGGATTTCCACTATTTTGCACAGGTGATTTGATCAGTTTTCACTGCCTTAGTAATTACCACAGCAGTTTCATCTGAGGGAAATCCTGAAAACATGACCTGTTGGTGCGCCTTGAGGACTGGAGTTGACAAACACTGCCTTAGATAATAGGGAGATAATGAAACCAACCTTCATGATTTCAGAAAGTTCTGGTTGCAGGGCTAGGTACAAGGAGCAGGCGTTCCTGAATGCTCTGAATCTCTTTCGGTCACCCATGAAACGCTCCGACGTGGGAACCCTAGCTTCAGGAACAGCCATCATTACAGCAGGACTAGACTGGGCCTGAGACGAGGAGGCCCCACTGGAGGGAGCTGGAGCTGCGGGTGTTGGTGCGGGTGTTCCGACAAGTTGTTGAAGGCGACCGTCAATCTGGACGTAGCCCTCTTGTAATTTCTGGACTGCCTCTGTGAGGGCTGTGACCTGCTGGCATAGCATCTCAAGAGGAGAACACGCTCTGTTGGCCTCTGACATGGCTGGTTTGTACTGTCAGGTTAGGTACTCACCGAGACCAAGATGCAGAGAGCGGTTTACTCTTGCGACTAAGCGCACTCCACCCCCTGGAGATGGTACAGAGGGCGAATTGCACAAAGAGGCAAAAGCTACCAGCAGGCTGGGCAGGTCTTGCATGAAGGTTAGCGAGGAGCCGGGTAGCTGTGCAGATGCTGCTAGGTGTGGGACCCAGCGGGTCAGTAGGAGAACAAGTCCAGGACAGGCTGGGAGCTGAGATTCAAGGCTGATAGGAAATCCGGGTACAAGCTGAGGGTAAAACACAGAAGACAACAGCAAGTTCCAGAAACAGGCAGTGGGTCAGGATACTGGAGACTGAAGACAAATCCGGGTCACAGACAGAGGGTTAAGGCAGCAGAAGGCAAATCCGGGTACAGGCTGAGGGTCAAACACCAGAGGTAAACAAGTCCATTAAACAAGCCAGAGGTCAAGATCCAGGAGAGAGTCAGAGTAGGTCAAGGCAATCTGGGTCATAACGGGTAATCGATCAGCAGGAAACAGGAACAAAATCACAGGGAAGCTGAGAGACAAACCAGCAATTTGCTAAACAGCAAGGCAGCTTTTATAGGCAGGCAAAGGATTCACGTTATGCGTGCGCTAGTGTGCATGCGCGCGCCGTTCAGCTGAACCGCGAACGCGAGTGCACCGAAGTGCCGTTCCACCGCGCATGCGCGCAGGGACACAGCGAAGCTGACAGGGTTGGTTTTGGTTTCTTCTCTGACAGTAATAAAGCCATAGATTTGGGAGTCCTAGTCCTCCTTGAGTTTTAAGTTGGAGTAGGGTGTCTTTGGCAAATTGGTGTCCCTTATCTCCTTAGACAAAGCTGACAATTTTGGATTGATGGGTTTTTTTTAGTTGGAATAGGAAGGGAACGAAAAAGGTATAGGAGACGAGGCAGTAATGTCATCTTTACGGTATTTAACCTGCCGAGCCAAGATAGGCCACACCTCGACCATGTGTTTAGTTCTACTGAGAGAGAGTGGAACATATGTGGATAGTTGGCTGTGTATAGGTAACCAACACTGTTGGTCAGTTTGATTCCGAGGTAGGGGATCGCTTCTGCTGCCCAGGAAAAGGGAAAGTGTTGTTTGAGATGGTCTAATAGTTTCGGTTGGATGGATATGTTTAATGCTATTGACTTGGATACATTTACCTGGTGACCGAAGATAGACCCAAAATCCTTAAGTAGCTGGAAGACATTGGGGGTAGAGATTAGTGGTGAGGCGAGAAATAACAGCATGTCGTCTGTGAAGAGGGCACACTTATGTTCTTTCTGGCTGCATTTTACCCCCTTGATGTCAGAATTGGTTCTAATGGCTATTGCCAATGATTCAGTCGTGATTGTGAAGATCAAGGGCGAGAGAGGACAACCTTGTCTGGTCCCTCTTCTGATATCAAAAGACTCTAGGGAATTCCCTATTAAACACACTTGGTCATTCGGGTAGAATAGAGGGTGTGTATAAGCCTAAGAAATTTGACCCCAAATCCCCCAGCGATCAAGGATGTCAAAGAGGTAAGGCCAGGACACTGAGTCAAAGGCTTTCTGAAGATCTAACAATAGCAGGAAGCCTTCCTGATATGGCCCCCCAGTCCCATTGGGATTGTAGGAGGGAGATCAGGTCAATTGCCCTACGGATTTGGTCTGGGCCTTGTCTCCCCGGGATGAAGCCCACCTGATCTTTGTGAATGTATCCAGCAATAAAGCTGGACGGTCTCGTCGCTAAGATTTTTGTCATGATCTTAAGGTCGTTATTTATCAGCGAAATGGGACGATAATTACCAACCTCGCTCACGTCTTTCCCTGGTTTGGGTATGACTGAGATAAAAGCATTATTCAGGTCACTAGGTAGAGGGGCTCCATCCCGGAGAGAGTTAAAGGAACAAGCCATAAGGGGGGTTGTTGGAAGGGTGCCAAATTTCTTATAGTAGCAGATCGAGAAACCATCCGGCCCAGGGGTGGAGGCTAACTTCAAAGATTTGATAATTTCCAATATTTCGTCTGAGGAGAAAGGTTTGTCTAGTAGTTCCTGGTGGGTTCGCTTTAGGTCGGGTAGGTTGAGGTCTTGGAGAAACGCTTCTCTTGTCTTGGGGTGCATATGAGGTTGGTCTTTGGATAGGTTTGAGTAGAAGTCATGGAAAGAGTCCATGATTCCCACTGGATTCTGGGTTAAAGTTCCCGTCTTGGTGCGAATTTTGGGGAAGGTTAGGGTACGCGTCTTTGGACTTAGTTTAGCTGCCAGTTCAGAGCCTATCCTGTCTTTTTGGTAGTAAAAGTGAGCCCCTGTCCATCTTAAGTGTTTCTCGGCTGAGGTGTTTAGAGAGAGGTTTAATCTGACTCGGGCTGAATCAAGTTTAGCCAGGTTGTCTGGGGTGGGGTTGCTTTTGTGGCGTTTACTGAGCAAACAAAAGTCTTGCATCAACTGCTGTATTTCAGCCCTTCTTTCACATTTAATTTGGGAAGCGAGCTAAATGAGTCTGCCTCTCATCACCGCTTTATGTGCAGCTCACAGAGTGCCTGGCGAGACCGATTCAGTGTCATTTTCGAAAAAATAATCTGTTAACACTGTTTCCAGGACAGTGCCGTGTGCAGGGTTGCTCAGTAGCGCTTCATTGATGCGCCATTTAAAGGGGCTCCTCACCCCAGATGCACCCCTTAGGGTAAGTGTCATTATGGAGTGATCAGATAGAGGGGTGTCATATATTTTAGAGACCATCACCTTTGGGATTGCATTTGAAGGAAGAAAGATGTGGTCTATCCTAGAGTGGGTTTTGTGCAGGCCTTGTGTTTATATGATCTGTGCTACCTGCAGGCTTCGTCTGGGGGGGGGGTCTCTTGGCTTTTGGGGTCTGAGGGTTGGACTTGTCCAATGAGAGGTCAAACAGAGTGTTAGAGTCACCACCCAGGATTACTGTGCCTAGGAAGTGAGGCTTCAGGGTCTGTAGAACGGCTTTGAATAATTTATCCTGGTGTGTGTTAGGAGCGTAGTAAGAGATGAATGTGTATGTCCCCCCATTAAGTATGCCACTTACTAGGACGTATCGGCCTTCGGGGTCCTCAATTATTTTAGTAGGCGAGAAGTGAACCCTGTTAGAGAAACATACTGCCACTCCTCTCGTCTTATTGACCGCATTTGCTAGGTGGAATTGAGTACAATTTTTGTGAAGGAATGAGGGGTTGTAGGTAGCCGGGAAGAGTGTCTCTTGTAGCAGCACTAAGTCTGCTTTTAGTGTGTGGTGCTGTTGTAGTATTTTGCCTCTTTTTACTGGGGAGTTAAGTCCCTGCACATTGTGGGAAAAGATCCAAAGTTTTAGGTCTGTAGGCGGTGTTTTAGTCATGGCTTAGGTGGTAGTAGGGTGCTATGTGTGAAGTATGTTTACCGATCAAGGGTAATTTCCCTAGCAGGTGAAAGACTTCCTGGATTCCATGGTGACCCGTCCTGTATATTGTGAGGTAGGAATTACAGCGAGACCCTGTGAAAAAAAGAGGACGGGGAGGTGAGGAGGAAGAAAAGGGAGGATAGTGCAGAGAAAGAAATGGAAAAAGAAAAAGAAGATGCATTAGAAAACAAATTTTACAACGATAACCCAGTCCTACTAGAGCTGAGGAAGGACCTGTCCCTGCCCAGCCCTTTACCCAAAGGTAACCCAAGTCCTCCTATAAAGGACGAGGTAATCTAACTCTGACAGGAGAGAAAAGTAAAGTTCTCCTATCAGTGTCAGATGGAGGCGCACTGTGATCGCTCTAGTCACCCCCACCAAAAGATTGAACTATAGCAGTGTAATAAACTTAAAGTGTGAGTCCTGTTGATATTGTAGTAGAGCATAGTTAGGTCTGTCTGGCCAATCTCCCACTCCCCCACTTGATAACACACGTCACCACTGTGCGTAATGAACAGAGGCGATAGGCTTTATTGTGACACCCGCCATCGGCCATGGGAGAGCACAAGATAGCCGCCTAACTTGTAGGAAAAAAAAAAACAGGAAACACGGGGAACCGGGGGGTTGCGGAAGGAGCCGGTCCCCAGGAACAATCCTCCTTTGTGGCACTTTGGACCAATCTCAAGGTTTAAGCGGGGTAAACGGAGCGTCAATCTATAGACGGTAGGTTGGTCACAATGTACAGTTTCAAAAGGAATCGGGAGACTGAAGATGGTAGTTTTGGAAGATGGTGGACAATCTCATGGGGGGAAGTACTTCTGTGATCATTTAGGGTGTTGTTTCTGCGACAAGTGAGACAGCGGGCTTGTTGGCGACGGGCGTTTTGATGAAGGTGCTCCTCTATTGATAAGGGGTGGAGGCAGTTCTTGGGTGATCAGCTCTAGATATAGGAGAAGTCGTTCGCCTTCAGGAAACGAGGAGCAGTTGTATGGTTTGTTGCTGTATGAAAAGTTCAGACGAGTGGGGAATGCCCATCTGTAAGTAATATCTTTGTGTGCCAGGACTTGGAGCAACGGTTTCAGCCCTCATCGCTTTTGTACAGTGTATGGCGAGAGGTCTGCGTAGATTTGGATCTGGTGACCCATGATTGCTGAGCAGGATAGCTTCATCACTTCCTCTTTGACCACGTAGAAGTGCGGTTTCACTATGATGTCCCTTGGGAGGCCATCAGAGCATATGGGTTGTAGTGCTCTGTAGGCTCTATCCGGTTCCAGGCGGTGAGTCGGTATGTCAGGTATTAGATTTTTGATGAATCCTTGAACAGCGGGGTGAACATCCTTAACAGATTCTGGTAGGCCCCTGATTCTAAAGTTGTAGCGTCTTGATCTGTTTTCAAGGTCATCAATTTTGGAAGCAGCTGCTTCTAGTTGGTGCTGGGGATTCTGGCTTCTGGAGCTATTCTGGTTGATTCTTGAGGATGCTTGGTCAGTTTTCTGTTCAATCACTTTTTTTCTCATACCTATTTGCTGCAGATCAGCATGAATAGAGGCTGTGATCTGTGCCGCAGTATGTGACAGGCCCCTGGTTAGCATTTTGGAGAATGCAGCCATCATGGAGGGGAAGTCTGTGGGGATGAGAGAGTTGTCCCTGATCTTCTGTTTCAATGGGTCCGGGCTGCTCAGCAGCTCCTGTAATGGCATTTGAGCAAGTCCCACAAGACCTTTTTTTGTATTGTTGACATATTGGTCAGGCAACGCACTGAACCTTTGCTGCCATTGTGCAACTAAACCCCCGTTTGCCCTTTCAGTGCTCCTTGCTGTGAAGACCAGTTATAGGTGGGGGAAGTAACCTTTTTTTGTATTGTTGACATATTGGTCAGGCAACGCACTGACACCTTTGCTGCCATTGTGCAATGTGCTGGGTGTTCAGTGTGTTCCTGCACCTTTAAGGAGGTTTTGGCTCCCTCCGGTCATCTGCCCTTCATCTATCCATTAGAATACATGTGCTCCCACTGTGGAGACTCTTCAAAGTTAAAGCTAGGGTCTGCAGGATACAGGGTGCCTTGCCATGGCCTGCAGCTTACGCATGTATTTGCAAATGTGTGCAACTAAACCCCTGTTTTTAACGCATACTGTTAGACAGGTTAATTCAGTTGGTTGCAGGCTGGTTGGTAAGTTGAGCTTGGAAATTCTTTGGTTTTTGACACACGTTTGCCCTTCCAGTGCTCCTTGCTATGAAGATCAGTTATAGGTGGGGTAGTGACCCTTTTTTAGTATTGTTGACATATTGGTCAGGCAACGCACTGACACCTTTGCTGCCATTGTGCAATGTGCTAGGTGTTCAGTGTGTTCCTGCGCCTTTAAGGAGGGTTGGGCTCCCTCCAGTCACCTGCCCTACATCTATCCATTAGAATACATGTGCTCCCACTGTGGAGACTCTTCAAAGTTAGAGCTAGGGTCTGCAGGATACAGAGTGCCTTGCCATGGCCTGCAGCTTACCCATGTATTTGCAAATGTGTGCAACTAAACCCCTGTTTTTAATGCATACTGTAGGCTGGTTGGTAAGTTGAGCTTGGAAATTCTTTGGTTTTTGACATGTGTTTGCCCTTCCAGTGCTCCTTGCTGGGAAGACCAGTCATAGGTGGGGGCAGTGACCTTTTTTTGTATCCCTCCAGTTCTCTCCTTAAAAGGGATTCAGTAGATGCAGGTGAGGGGCCACTTGCTGTGAGGTACTCAATGTGGTTGCCGATTGATGGGAGGCAGGGAGTTCAGCGTGATCCTGGTCTGCAATGGAGTCTTCAGCACAGGCAGTGCCTCATGAGGATGTGGCCATGATTTTGAAATGGCCGCGCCGCCACTGTGTCTAATTCCCAGGACAGGTTCCTCCGGGCAGATATCAGGCGATGGCAGAGAGTGTTCCCGGTCAGCTGGTGGTGTCGCCGGACCGGAACGAGGACTCAGACTGGTGCGTTGTGGGTTACAGGGATGGAGCAGCACGGAGCTCCCGGGCTAAGTGACCATCATGAACGCTGCCGCGCATTCGCCTTGTGCCGTGATAGTTCATTAGTTTCTTCCTGTCAGTGTATCTGCCTGCCCATACGGGATGTACGGGTACACAGATATACTGACAGGGAGTAGGGGTGTAGTTTGGAAAATTTAAGCCCCCATGATATTATCATGACTATTTGGGAACTTTTTTGACAGGCTGGTGTAAATGCTTATAATATGAAGATGATAGATTACTGTCCTTTTTGACAAGTAGATATACTCCTTTATTTGGGTTGTGCCATACTATCACTCATTACTTTTCCCTCTTTACTTTCAACAGTATTATACATAATGCAACATTAGTCTCATTGAAGGGTTCCCTCTTACTTCTCTATGGAGATTTGGAATGGACCAACTTTGGAGGAGCTGACCTATCTGTTCCAGAAAGCCTATAATTGGTGGTTGTATGTATCATTTTGTCTGTGATTGTTTTAAATGCAAAGTACAGGTATGTAATATTATTCATTCCCTAATAGGGAGAACAAACCTGTATTTATTATTTCTTATTATACTGTTGTCTTGACGGCTATGTTGTTTACTATTATAGAGCTTGACTGTTGATATCTTCCTGATGAAGCCGGCCTGGACCTGTGAAACGCATCGAAAGTCACAGCACGCATCCCATCGCCCAAGTCTGATGTGGATTATTAGTGATGATATATAAGGCTACTTTCACACGGGGGCTGTGCCGCATTAGCCCCAGTGTGAAAGCGGCACTTTTCGGCCACTAGTGGGGTGCTTTTAACCCCCACTAGCGGCCGAAGAAAGGGTTAAAACTACCCATGTTGAGGTACATTTGAAGCGCTTTTCAGGTGCTTTGGAAGAGCTGCCATGCATTCTAATGGGCAGGGGCAGTTTAGGAGCGCTGTATACAGTGCTCCCAAACTGACCAAAAGATGCTGCTTGCAGGACTTTTTTGTAATGTCCTGCAAGCGCACCGCCCCAGTGTGAAAGCACTCGAGCTTTCACACTGGGGTGGCATGGGAGACGGTTTTTAGGCGCTCTACATGCGCTATTTTTAGTGCTAAAACGCCTGAAAAATTTCTTCAGTGTGAAAGTAGCCTAATGCCGCATACACGCGATCGGGATTTTGGTCGGAAAAAGATATAATGGCTTTTCCGACGGGATTCCGCTTAAGCTTGCCTTGCATGCACACGGTCACACAAAATTTCGCTGAACTTTCGACCGTCAAGAACGCGATGACGTACAACACTACGACGAGCTGAGAAAATGAAGTTCAATGCTTCAGAGCATGCGTCAAATTGTTTCTGAGCATGCATAGGAATTTTGCGCGTCGGAATTGCTACAGCATTTTCGGATAGGAACTCTTTCCGAACTAAAAATTGAGAACATGCTCTCAATCTTTTGCTGGCTGGAATTCGGCCAGCCAAAGTCTGATGGAGCATACACACGGTCGCGTTTTCCGACCAAAAGCTCTCATCGGTCTTTTGCTGACCGAATTTCTGATCGTGTGTACGCGGCAAAAGGGTGTCTTATGTACTTGCAATGTTTACATGGAATATTGTTGTCTTCTTAAAACGTCATATATATTTTTAATATTTGTAGAATAAAATATTGATTCTTTTTTAGGAGCATGTGGTACCTTTAAAGTCCTC
This sequence comes from Aquarana catesbeiana, assembly GCF_042186555.1. Taxonomy (NCBI): domain Eukaryota; kingdom Metazoa; phylum Chordata; class Amphibia; order Anura; family Ranidae; genus Aquarana; species Aquarana catesbeiana. Next base: position 250,776,746 of record NC_133330.1, read on the forward strand.
TTTTCTATAGTTTGGTTTGTTTTGCATGAAGATATACTGACAGATCTGAAGGAGACCTGCATGGCACCAGCGATCTGCTGATCGCTGGTACAATGCTTTACAGGCTCCAAAAGAAAAATATAATGGTGAGGTCCCCTCTGGCCGCTTCATGGTGAGATGTCCTGGAGTTTTGAAGTTGGCCCTCAGCGTGGGTTTTATACAGTCAGAATGCTTTCCCAAGGTAATCCCTTGGATCAAATAGGGGGTAACTCCCTTAGCTATGATGCTTTACATTTTCCCTTTTCTTATCGTACATCATGGGACACCGAGCCATAGTAGTTACTATGTGGGTTATAGGCCACCTTCAGGTGATGGACACTGGCACACCCTAAGACAAGAAGTCCACTCCCTATATAACCCGTCCCACTACTGGGAGTACCTCCATTTTTTCGCCAGTGTCTAAGGTGTTGGTCACGAGTGAAGATGTGCTGTGCTGAGCTCAACTAGAGCAATCCTTGCTGGGGCTAGATATGCAGCCGGATCCATTCAAAGTGTCTTTTAGGCTCAATTGAATGGTACCCGGGCCTCGTGTCCGAAGAAACAAGTTTTTGCCTGTAAACGCTTCTCTTTTTAGAGAGCTGGACCCCGGGAGCCAGTACTTTTGGTAGTAAGGCCATAAAGTTTTACTGGTAGGATGCTATTTCAGGTCCAGGATTGTGGGTTCCTCGAGGGTCCCCGGCTCCTGAAAGTTTGTTAACGGAACCCACTGTTAAGGGTTAGGGATGAGCCGAACACCCCCCGGTTCGGTTCGCACCAGAACCTGCGAACGGACCAAAAGTTCGCACGAACATTAGAACCCCATTGACTTCTATGGGACTCGAACGTTCGAAATCAAAAGTGCTCATTTTAAAGGCTAATTTGCATGGTATTGTCCTAAAAAGGGTTTGGGGACCCGGGTCCTACCCCAGGGGACATGTATCAATGCAAAAAAAACTTTTAAAAACGGCCGTTTTGGAGCAGTGATTTTAATGATGCTTAAAGTAAAAAAAAAAAAAAAAATTAATATTCCTTTAAATATCGTACCTGGGGGGTGTCTATAGTATGCCTGTAAAGTGGCGCGTGTTTCCCGTGTTTAGAACAGTCCCTGCACCAAATGTCATTTTTAAAGGAAAAAATCTCATTTAAAACTGCTTGCGGGTTTAATGTAATGTCGGGTCCTGGCAATATGGATGAAAATCAGTGAGACAAACGGCATGGATACCCCCCAGTCCATTACCAGGCCCTTTGGGTCTTGTATGGATATTAAGGGGAACCCCGCACCCAAATTAAAATAAGGAAAGGTGTGGGGCCACCAGGCCCTATATACTCTGAACAGCAGTATACAGGCGGTGCAAACAAGACAGGGACTGTAGGTTTGTTGTTAAGTAGAATCTGTTTGTCATTTTGAACGGGTACATTTTTAACGTGTTTAGCTCCAGCCAAAATATCTTTTTTAAGCTTTTTGGAAAACATAGGGAAGGGTTATCACCCCTGTGACATTTGTTTTGCTGTCTTTCCTCCTCTTTAGAAGATTTCACCTCACTTTTTGTCCCAATGACAAATGTTTTTTGAGAATTTGGGGTTTTTTGTGGAACAAGGATTGGAAAGCATCAGTGGAAAGGAGAAATGTTTTTCCCATATTAACTCTTACAGGAGAGAATTTCCCTTCCTAGGGGTAGATTTCATCTCACTTCCTGTTGTCTCTTTCCGTTTGCAAGTAGGAGTCGTTTGTAAGTTAGATGTTTGAAAGTAGGGGCCTGCCCTATATACTCAGCAGAAATTTGGGCCTTAGGTGTTGTTGTGGCCACAACAACGTAAGCCCTCACAGGGCCCTGCTGTGAAATATTAGATCAAGAATTGTAATTACATGCCCCTGTTGAACAGGGGCAGAAAAATTGGGCCTTTGGTGGTGTTGGTGGTGGTGCTGGTGCCACAACACTGCAACCCCTCACAGACACTCTAGTTGGAACGCAGGAACGAGCCCTGCTGAAAAGTATTGCATCAAAAATTGTAATTACACGCCCCTGTTAAACAGGGGCAGAAAAATTGGGCCTTAGGCACTGGTGCTGGTGCCACAACACTGCAACCCCTCACAGACACTCTAGTTGGAACGCAGGAACGAGCCCTGCTGCAAAGTATTGCATCAAAAATTGTAATTACACGCCCCTGTTAAACAGGGGCTGAAAAATTGTGCCTTAGGCACTGGTGGTGGCGCCCAGAACCAAAAATGTTCTTACAAGCTATCAGCGTGATGATTGAGGAGGAAGAGGATAATTGCTCAGGGATAGTCACTCAGCATCAGCATAGGCAGTCTTTGAAGGGATCTGAGATTTCAAAAAAAAATTATTCGGTTACATCAGCATCAGGTGCTTGGTAGCTGGTGGTGATCCAAGACTGATTCATTTTTATGAAGGTCAGTCGATCGACCGAGTCGGTGGACAGACGCACCCTGTGATCGGTTACCACGCCTCCAGCAGCACTGAATGTGCGTTCCGAAAGAACGCTGGATGCAGGACAGGCCAGTAGCTCAATTGCATACTGTGCAAGCTCTGGCCAATGATCCATCCTCAAGACCCAGTAACCCAGAGGATTTTCGGTGGGAAAGGTGTCCAAGTCTGATCTTGCCCCTAGGTATTCCTGCACCATGTAAAACAGACGCTGGCGATGGTTGCTGGAACCGATCATACCTTGGGGCTGCGGACCAAAAAATTGTCTGAACGCATCGGTCAGACAGCCACCTTCTCCACCGCTCCTTCTTTAACTGACCGAAGCCTCAGCAACACGTTGTCCAGAAACAGGAGTTTGTAACCTCCCAGTCTCTGGGAACGCATTGCACAGACCTTTCTGCAAGGCCTCCCGAAGATGTTTCATCCTCTGCTCCCTCTGCGATGGCAAGATAAGGTCCGCAGCCTTACCCTTGTAACGTGGATCAAGGAGGGTTGCCAGCCAGTATTGGTCCTTCTCCTTGATACCACGAATACGAGGATCCTTACGCAGGCTTTGCAGGATCAGGGAGGCCATGCACCGTAGGTTTGCTGAGGCATTCGGTCCGGAGTCCTCTGGGTCACTAAGGACGACATGGTCCGCAGCCACCTCCTCCCAGCCACGTACAAGTCCATGTGTTTCTTGGGACTGATCCCTTAAAGACTGCTGCTGATGCTGAGTGCCAGGCTCCACCTCCATACTGACACAATCTTCCTCCTCCTCCTCCTCCTCCTCCTCTTCCTGTGTGATTGGCGGGCACGCAGGAACACTGTCTGGATAAAGGGGGCCTTGAGAGCTAAGGAAGTCCTCCTCTTCCTGCCTCTGTTCTGCCTCAAGTGCCCTGTCCATTATTCCACACAGCGTGTGCTCCAACAGGTGGACAAGGGGGACAGTGTCACTGATGCATGCACTGTCACTGCTCACCATCCTCGTGGCCTCCTCAAATGGTGACAGGACAGTGCATGCATCCCTGATCATGGCCCACTTGCGTGGGAAAAAAAAAACAAGCTCCCCTGACCCTGTCCTGGTACCATAGTCGCACAGGTACTCATTGATGGCCCTCTGCTGCGTGTGCAGCCGCTGCAGCATGGCCAACGTTGAGTTCCACCTGGTGGGCATGTCACAGATTAGGCGGTTCTTGGGCAGGTTAAACTCCTTTTGGAGGTCCGTCAGCTGAGCACTGGCATTATATGACCGGCGGAAATGCACACAGACTTTCCTGGCCTGCCTCAGGACATCCTGTAAGCCCGGGTACCTGCCCAAGAACCGCTGCACCACCAAGTTAAGGACGTGAGCCAAACAGGGCACATGGGTCATTTGTCCCTGTCGGAGGGCAGAGAGGAGGTTGGTGCCATTGTCGCAAGCCACCATTCCTGCCTTAATTTGGCGTGGCGTCAACCACCTCTGAACCTGCCCCTGCAGAGCTGACAGAACCTCTGCCCCAGTGTGGCTCCTGTCCCCCAAGCACACCAGCTCAAGCACCGCATGGAATCTTTTGGCCTGCGTACTTGCGTAGCCCCTTGAACGGCTACGGAGCACCGCTGGTTTCGAGGACAAAGCACAGGAAGAGGCCATGGAAGAAGAAGAAGAGGAGAGGGTGGAGGAGAGAGGTGTGTCACAATCATTAGCATTTTGGAGGCGTGGTGGCGGAACAACCTCCAACACTACTGCACCTTGTCCTGCATCCTTCCCAGCTGCCAGCAGAGTCACCCAATGCGCCGTGAAACTTAGGTAATGTCCCTGTCCATGCCTGCTGGACCATGAGTCAGCGGTAATATGCACCTTACCGCTGACCGCCCTGTCCAGCGAGGCATGGACATTGCCTTCCACATGCCGGTAGAGAGCCGGAATCGCCTTCCGTGAGAAAAAGTGGCGTTTGGGTACCTGCCACTGAGGAACCGCACATTCCACAAACTCACGGAAGGGGGCAGAGTCTACCAACTGAAAAGGCAGCAGTTGAAGTGCTAGCAATTTTGCCAAGCTAGCATTCAACCGCTGGGCATGTGGATGGCTGGGAGCAAACTTCTTTCGGCGGTGCAGCAGCTGGGGCAGGGAAATTTTCCTGGTACAATCTGACGTCGGTGTATCAAAAGCAGATTGCCCACAAGTACTTGGCTGTGACACACCTAATTCTACACCTTCATTCCTCTCAGTGCAGGTCTCAGAGAGGACTGAAGGTATAGTGGGGTTGGAAATCTCAGCTGATGAGGAGCAAGGAGAGGTCCTCTTTGTTCTTTGGTGTGGGTCTTTTAGATACGCTTGCCAACGAACTGCATGGCAGGTCAACATATGTCTGGTCAAGCATGTGGTACCCAAGCGGGAGATATTTTGGCCACGCGAGATAGGCTTGAGACATATGTTGCAAATAGCAGCGGTGCGATCTGATGCACTCGTCTCAAAAAAGGCCCACACCAAAGAACTTTTTGAATAACGCGCAGAGACTGCAGCGCCCTGCACATGTGGAGCTTTGGGGTGTGATGCAGTCAATGTGCTGCCCTTATGATGTGCCACCTCCTCCTCCTCCTCCTCTCTCCTATCAGGCACCCATGTTGAGTCAGTGACCTCATCATCCCCTCCCTCCTCATCACTGGAGCAAACCTGGCAGTATGCTGCAGCAGAGGGAGCATGACTGCCAGATTGCTGTCCTTCTTGGGCACCCCCTCTGTCTGTGCTCATGTTACTGCCTTCATCGAGCTCAGTATCATCATCAGAGCCTTCCAAACGCTGGGCATCCTCCTGGAGCATGTACCCAACACTGTGGTCAAACAGTTCGAGGGACTCCTCAGGAGGACATGGTGGGGCTAGGGAAGGAGTCACTGATGACATTGAGCCAAGGGAAGAGGCCTCTGCTTTGCCAGACAAAGTACCCTGGGCATGGGTGAGAGAGGATGAGGAGGATGAGGACGGCTTGGTCATCCACTCGACCAAGTCTTCCGCATGTTGCGGCTCAACACGGCCAGCTGCCGAAAAAAAGGCCAAGCGTGTCCCACGGCCACGTGCTGATGAGGATGCACCGTCTCCACGACCAGCACTAGACACAGAGCCTGCTTGCCCTCTCTTATTGGCTTGTGACTGTCTGCCTCTCCTTCTTGGCCTTCCAGACATACTAATGGCCTGTAGCTGCATATATATATATATATATATATATATATATATGTACTGATACTGCAGCTAGCAAAATCAACTGCCAGCCTGTAGTATGAGAACACCACCAACCTTCTACAGGTAGCTTTAGCTGAACACTGTGAGGTGGACGCACCCCACTAACTTGTAGGTTTAGCTGAACACTGTGATCAGGACGCACCCCACTAACTTGTAGGTTTAGCTGAACACTGTGAGCAGGACGCACCCCACTAACTTGTAGGTTTAGCTGAACACTGTGAGCAGGACGTACCGCACTAACTTGTAGGTTTAGCTGAACACTGTGAGCAGGACGCACCCCACTAACTTGTAGGTTTAGCTGAACACTGTGAGCAGGACGCACCCCACTAACTTGTAGGTTTAGCTGAACACTGTGAGCAGGACGCACTGCACTAACTGTAAATAGTCTAGCTGCCTGACTGTGGTACTAATAGGATCAAAAGAACACCAGCAATTTTCTTCAGGTAGCTGTATATACTGTAACAAGACAAGCCTGCCTGTCAGTAAGAAGATAACAAGAACGGATCTAGCTGAACACTGTGAGCAGGACGCACTGCACTAACTTGTAGGTTTAGCTGAACACTGTGAGGTGGACGCACCCCACTAACTTGTAGGTTTAGCTGAACACTGTGAGGTGGACGCACCACACTAACTTGTAGGTTTAGCTGAACACTGTGAGCAGGACGCACCCCACTAACTTGTAGGTTTAGCTGAACACTGTGAGCAGGACACACTGCACTAACTGTAAATAGTCTAGCTGCCTGACTGTGGTACTAATAGGATCAAAAGAACACCAGTAATTTTCTTCAGGTAGCTGTATATACTGTAACAAGACAAGCCTGCCTGTCAGTAAGAAGATAACAGGAACGGATCTAGCTGAACACTGTGAGCAGGATGCACTGCACTAACTTGTAGGTTTAGCTGAACACTGTGAGGTGGACGCACCCCACTAACTTGTAGGTTTAGCTGAACACTGTGAGCAGGACGCACTGCACTAACTATAAATAGTCTAGCTGCCTGACTGTGGTACTAATAGGATCAATAAAACACCAGTAATTTTCTTCAGGTAGCTGTATATACTGTAACAAGACAAGCCTGCCTGTCAGTAAGAAGATAACAGGAACAGATCAAGCTGAACACTGTGAGCAGGACGCACCCCACTAACTTGTAGGTTTAGCTGAACACTGTGAGCAGGACACACCCCACTAACTTGTAGGTTTAGCTGAACACTGTGAGCAGGACGCACCCCACTAACTTGTAGGTTTAGCTGAACACTGTGAGCAGGACACACTGCACTAACTGTAAATAGTCTAGCTGCCTGACTATGGTACTAATAGGATCAAAAGAACACTAACTTGTAGGTTTAGCTGAACACTGTGAGCAGGACGCACTGCACTAACTGTAAATAGTCTAGCTGCCTGACTGTGGTACTAATAGGATCAAAAAAACACCAGTAATTTTCTTCAGGTAGCTGTATATACTGTAACAAGACAAGCCTGCCTGTCAGTAAGAAGATAACAGGAACGGATCTAGCTGAACACTGTGAGCAGGACGCACTGCACTAACTTGTAGGTTTAGCTGAACACTGTGAGCAGGACGCACCCCGCTAACTTGTAGGTTTAGCTGAACACTGTGAGGTAGACGCACCACACTAACTTGTAGGTTTAGCTGAACACTGTGAGCAGGACGCACCCCACTAACTTGTAGGTTTAGCTGAACACTGTGATCAGGATGCACCCCACTAACTTGTAGGTTTAGCTGAACACTGTGAGCAGGACACACCCCACTAACTTTTAGGTTTAGCTGAACACTGTGAGCAGGACGCACCGCACTAACTTGTAGGTTTAGCTGAACACTGTGAGCAGGACGCACCCCACTAACTTGTAGGTTTAGATGAACACTGTGAGCAGGACGCACCCCACTAACTTGTAGGTTTAGCTGAACACTGTGAGCAGGATGCACTGCACTAACTGTAAATAGCCTAGCTGCCTGACTGTGGTACTAATAGGATCAAAAGAACACCAGCAATTTTCTTCAGGTAGCTGTAAATACTGTAACAAGACAAGCCTGCCTGTCAGTAGGAAGATAACAAGAACGGATCTAGCTAAACTGAATACAGTGTATATATATATATATATATATATATATATATATATATATATATATATGCAACACCTAGGATGCATATATATATACACAATACACTGTAAGTGCAGCTAACTGACTGACTGTTCGGCCTAATCTATCTAACTCAAATCAAATGTCACTGTCTGTCTCTCTCTCTCAATGAACGCCGGAACACACACTACACAGGGCCGCCGTGCAGGCGGCCTTATATAGTGTGGGGCGTGTACTAAATCCCCTGAGCCATAATTGGCCAAAGCCTCCTTGGCTTTGGCCAATTACAGCTCTCTGTTCAGGCGGCGCTGTGATTGGTCATAGTGCATGCTTGGCCAATCATCAGCCAGCAATGCACTGCGATGCCGCAGTGAATTATGGGCCGTGACGCGCCACACGAGTTTGGCGCGAACGGCCCATATCGTTCGCAATTCTGTGAACGGGCGAACAGACGATGTTCGAGTCGAACATGGGTTCGACTCGAACACGAACCTCATCCCTATTAAGGGTGAAGATTGGGTCTGTTGGTTTTACCACAGAAAACCCTGCAGCGGGAACGATAAGTGGAGTTTTCTAAGAAATTTTTGAATTTTCTTTTCAAATTTTCTGTTTATAATTTTTTATTGATTTTGCATAGGAAATATAAAGTACAATTTGAGATTGTACGTCGTGCAACGACGTTTGAATGAACAATTTATGATATAAACATAAACAATATAAGATATAAACATAAATCCACAAACAGTGTTCAGATGTAACCAGTAGTAAACATGCGTTGGTGAGGGTATTAATGAGGATATTCAGTCCATTCCGCTGGAGGTGCACCCCATGTGGGATAAATTTTTGAATTTTCTTATGAAATGTCTCCTTTCATTAGTAAATGTTGTCATGCCTATGTGTCACCACTGGGGGGGCTGTATGGAGTACATACCTTCTCATGCTTCCTCAAAGAGATCACTCTGTGTCCGAAACAGGCTTCCTTTTCTCTCTAGCCAGCAAGCAGACCTCTGGTAAGTCTGGGGGGGGGGGTTTCCTCCTTACCAGACACCCGCCACCTGTGCTGTATTTTCCCCCGCTTCACGAGGAAGAGCGCAGGAGAAAATGAAAAAAAAAAAAAACGGTTAGCACGCCACCCTACTCGGCGGCTTCCAGGCTCTCTCCTTGCCATTTTTTCCCCTTTCAGAGTGATCCCATGGGATCAGAGGCCCACGCTTGCGCGGGAAAACTCTTTTTTTTAAAAAAAAGAGGAGGGGGGCCGTAGGCGACGGAGGGGGGCGGGGCTTAGCGCAGCGTTGGCGTCCTCCAACGTCCAGCGCGGGAATGTATGTTTTTAAAGCACCATTATTGCTGCTGCAAGCTGACGGAGGGACACAAGAGTAAGAGGGACATAAAAGAGGTTCGGTGACACAGGCATTCCTTTTGACACATTTACTATTGCGTCAGGCTGAGCATTAAAAGCAGCAGCAGGGCTGGACTATTGCTCAAGCAGTGGATGCGTTCCTTCTGGTAGTACTTCTGCTTTGTGCATCGGGCTATGGTCGGATGGGGGTGTAAAAACACCTAAAAAAAAGGCTATAGAAGGACTTCTACAGCCACAAGGAAGCCTAGAACCATCTAAAAAAAAGATGGCATCCTCCCCTGAGAGTGAGCCATCAGGTACGTCGAGTGTTGCAGCTGCTCTTAACACTGCAGTCCCTGTTTATATTACTGAAGAGGTTTCTTCCTCAACCATTTTAGACTTGGAACAAAAGATTGATGCCTTAATCACATCCCAGAGTGGGACTAAGTGTAACAAGTCCCCGTTCATTACCCAGGACCCTCAAACTGAGGAACAGGGGGTGAGAGATGACGAATATCTCTCAGGGGACCAGGAAGAGGCTGATGACTCCTCTTCTGAAGAGTCTAATACGGAAGGATCGGGTTCACAAGAAGGGTTGTTGGTACAATCTCTCACTGAATTGGCCCGCTCCACATTTTTGCTGCCAGTAGCGGAGTCAGTCGATGAGCCCACTTCTTGTTTGGGTTCGCGAAAGCCTCCCCAAGCTATTCATGCTTTTCCTATCCATTCATTACTAAAAAAGCTTATGTATTCTGAGTGGGAGCACCCAGATAAACAGTTTTTTCCTCCAAAAAACACTTTATCCTTTGGTGGAAGAGTTTAATAAGAAATGGGGGATTCCAGCAATTGACACTGCTATATCCTCTGTGAACAAAATCTTAACTTGTCCAGTAGACAATGCTCAAATGCTGAAGGATCCAACAGATAAGAATTTGGAATTCCTATTTAAAAACAATACTTCTCTGGCAGGTTCAGTGGTTCAGCCTGTGCTGGCAGCGATCGGGGCATGTCAGTCCTTAGAATACCAGTTTAAAGAGGTGCTCAAGATCCTGATCAGCAGGCCCAAGTTTTGGCTGGGATATCAGAGGCGTTATGTTTTACAGTAGATGCTATGAGAGATTCTATTCTCCAGGCCTCACAGCTTATGCTCGGGCTGGTGCATGTACGTAGAATTCCATGGTTGAAAAATTGGTCAGCCAAAGCGCTATGCAAAAAGCTCTTGGCTAGGTTTCCATTTCATGGTGAACGGTTGTTAGGAGACGATTTGGATAAATACATCCAAAGAATTTCTAATGGAAAAAGTTCCCTTTTACCAGTTAAGTAGAAGTTTAAGCGTTTTTCTTTTAAATGAGCTTCTTCTCCAGTGCCAGGAACATCAGCCTCCAGGCAGTCACGATGGCCTCCACCATTAAGTTCAAGAGGTAAACCTCAGGGTCAACCCCAGGGTTAAAAGAGGCCCTGGGGGAGGAAACCCACAAAACAAAATACTAATACCTCCTTATGAAGGGTCGCCCCGCTCGCTCGAGTGGGGGAAGACTTCTGCAGTTCTCAAGGGTCTGGCAGGAAGAGTGTCAAGACAAATGGGTGGTGTGGGGAATTAGCTCATGGGGATCACCTTTTTCTGAATGACAGTCAGCAAACGGGCACTTTATTCAAAATCTGGCGGATGCCAGGTTTATTTGCAGGAGGTTTGCAAAACAAAAACAAACAAACAGTAAATTGAATCCTTGCCATCCGGCGTTAACTAAACAAATAGTCTCCTCTCTGTACAGTGCGGGGCTGGTCCCCGTTACCCACAAAACATGCGGAAAAGCAAACCCTCCCCCTCTGCTCAAGCCCCTGTGGCTGAGCAATAGACCCAGCATACAGTGCATGCAGGAGAGGGCATCTGCATTGTTTTGGAGCTTGCCCGGCCTATGCTCTACTGTAAACTTAAAGGGCTGTAGAGCCAGGAACCATCTTGTCACACGGGCATTTTTCTCCCTGTTGTCACACATCCACTTTAGGGGAGCATGGTCGGTGACCAGCTTAAATGACCTACCCAACAAGTAATACTTCAGGGACTTCAAGGCCCATATAATAGCGAGACACTCCTTCTCGACAATAGCAAAGTTTTTTTCATGCTTATTCAGTTTTAGGCTCAGGTATACAACCGGGTGCTCCTTACCATCCCTGTTCTGGGATAGAACAGCACCTAGGCCCACCTCAGAAGTGTCCGTCTGTACTATAAACCCCTTTGTGAAGTCCAAGGTCACCAGTACCGGTAGTACACAAAGGGCCTGTTTTAATTTCTGAAAAGCCTCCTCGGCTTCAAGATTCCATTTGACCATGACCGACCCTCTACCCTTCGTCAGGTCGGTCAAAGGGACAGCAATGGTGGCAAAGTCGAGTATAAACCATCGGTAATACCCCGTAATGCCTTCTGGGCTGGGGAGTAGTCCTAGAAGAAGCGTCTGTCCAGGGAAAATGGTCCCAAACAGAAATGACATTGCCCATCAATATTCTAGAGA